>NW_025210541.1:0-10284 GCF_004010195.1 Chiloscyllium plagiosum
TAATGATTTTCCGATTCGTGTGGAACAGTAATGATTTTCCGATTAGTGTGGGACGTGATGATTTTCCGATTCGTGTGGGACAGTGATGATTTTCTGTTTACTGTGGGACAGTAATGATTCTCTGCTATTGTGGGACAGTAATTATTTCCTGTTAGTGTCGGACTGGAATGATTTTCTGGTTCGTGTTGGACAGTAATGATTTCCTGTTAGTGTGAGACAGTAATGATTTCCTATTAGTGTGGGAGAGTAATGTATTTCTGTTTTCTGTGGGACAGTAATGATTTTCCATTAGTGTAGGGGATACTGTGCATTCCATATTTGTGAAAGGATCCAGGTGGATTGGTGAAACTTCCAGGATACAATGTTGTTCTGTGATGAGTGACTGAGCGAAGTGGGTTTATATTCTGAAACTGGAGGAACAAAACCTCATTTTCTGTTGAAGCACTTTCCAGCCTCAAAGTCTCAATACTGAATGTAATAATCTCAAAATCTAACTGCCTTGTTTTTGTTCTCTAATGTCTTTACCTTCCCCCCGAGCCCACAGCCAGGTCACCTCTGTGTCTTCTTTACTTCACTATTACCGAAAGGATCAATTCTCTCCCTTTCACACCTTAATTTATATCCCTTTTACACCTTTTTCTTACTGTACTACTAACAATCCTTTTCCATTTTACTCTTCTGCCCTCTCGTTCCTCCTCCTCAAAATTATAAAAACAAACCTATTTTCCAGCTTGTTTCAGTTAGAGTCATCGAGACATACAGCACGGAAATAGACCTTTCAGTCCAACCCGACCAGATATCCCAACTCAATCTAGTCCCACTTGCCAGCATTTGACCCTTATCTCTCTAAACCCTTCCTATTCATATACCCATCCAGATGCCTTTTAAATATTGCAACTGTACCAGTCTCCACCACTTCCTCCAGCAGCTCATTCCATACACGCACCACACTCTGTGTGAAAAATTTGCCCTGTAGGTCTCTTAAAACTTTCCCATCTCACCCTAATTCTATGCCCTCTAGTTCTGGACTCCCCCACCCCAGGGAAAAGACCTTGTCTATTTATCCTATCCATGCCCCTCGTGATTTTATAAACCTCTATAAGGTCATTCCTCAGCCTCCGACGCTCCAGGGAAAACAGCCCCAGCCTGTTCAGCCTCTCCCTGTCGCCCCATCCCTCCAGTCCCAATGTCACTTCCTGTTCAACACATCCTTCCACCTGTACCCTGCCCCAGATCCCACTGCCCCTGCACGCTCAGGCACTGGACACTGTCCCTTCTGCCAAAACGCACAGGCTTTGCCCGCTCACCAACAGGCTGAGGTGTTGTTTTGCTGAGGAACACATTTTTACTGAACATTTTCATTTGTTTGGGAATATTCGGAATAGGGTGAGACCATGTGGTAGGTGCGAGGTATTGTCATCCCCTTAACCTGGCTAACTCCTGGACCAAGGCTACAATGTGAAAGGCAATGGGTTCACCGAATCTGGGCAGGTGGGGAAATCTTGCTTTCTTCATCCTGGACAGCACAACAACCCACTGCATTTATATAGAGTCCATCAATATGTTGGAAAACCAAGTGGAGTTCATGGGTGATTATTTCACAAAGTTTTAGCTGTTGTTGATTGGTCAATCCCTTCATCCCAGGAATGCAACCAGTGAATCGCTTCAGAACTGCCCCCAGTGTCAGTGTGTCCTATCTTAATTACAGGGCCCTACACTGCCCACAGGGCCGTACATTGCCCAAAGGACCTTACACTGTCCACAGGGCCCTACATTGCCCACAGGGCCCTACACTGCCCACAGGGCCGTACACTGCCCAAAGGACCTTACACTGTCCACAGGGTCCAGAACTGTCCATTGGGCATTACACTGTCCATTGGGCATTACACTGTCCACAGGCACAAAGTTTTAGCTGTTGTTGATTGGTCAATCCCTTGATCCCAGGAATGCAACCAGTGAATCGCTTCAGAACTGCCCCCAGTGTCAGTGTGTCCTTTCTTAATTACAGGGCCCTACACTGCCCACAGGGCCGTACACTGTCCACAGGGCCTTACACTGTCCACAGGGCCCTACATTGCCCACAGGGCCCTACACAGCCCAAAGGACCTTACACTGTCCACAGGGTCCAGAACTGTCCATTGGGCATTACACTGTCCATTGGGCATTACACTGTCCACAGGGCCCTACACTGTCCACAGGGGCATTACACTGCCCACAGGGGCATTACACTGCCCACAGGGCCCTACACTGCCCACAGTGTCCTACATTGCCCACAGTGTCCTACGTTGCCCACAGTGTCCTACGTTGCCCACAGTGTCCTACGCTGTCCACAGGGCCTTACGCTGTCCACAGGGCCTTATGCTGTCCACAGTGTCCTACACTGCCCACAGGCCCCTACACTGCCCACAGGGCCCTACACTGCCCACAGGGCCTTAAACTGCCCACAGGGCCCTACATTGCCCACAGGGCCTTACACTGTCCACAGGCCCATACACTGCCCACAGGGCCCAACACTGTCCACAGGGCCTTACACTTTCCACAGGGTCCTACATTGTCCACGGGACCCTACACTGCCCACAGAACTTTACAATGTTCACAGTGTCCTACACTGTACACAGGGCCCCACACTAACCACAGGGCCCCACACTAACCACAGGGCCCCACACTAACCACAGGCCCCACACTGTCCACAGGGACCCACACTGTCCACAGGATCCTACACTGTCCACAGGGTCTTACACTGTCCACAGGGTCTTACACTGTTCCCAAGGTCCTACACTGCCCACAGGGCCCTACACTGCCCACAGGGCCCTACACTGTACACAGGGCCCCACACTGTCCACAGGGTCCTACACTGCCCACAGGGCCCGAAAATGTCCACAGGGCCTTAAACTGTCCACAGGGCCCTACACTGCCCACAAGGCCTTATACTGTCCACAGTGTCCTACTCTGTACACAGGGCCCACACTATCCACAGGGTCTGACACTGTCCACAGGGTCTTACACTGCCCAAGGTCCGACACTGCCCACAGGGCCCTACACTGTACACAGGGCCCCACACTGTCCACAGGGTCCTACAATGTCCACAGGGCCTTACACTGTCCACAGGGCCCTACACTGCCCACAGGGCCCTACATTGTCCACAGGGCCCCACACTGTCCACAGGGTCCTACAATGTCCACAGGGCCCTACACTGTCCACAGTGTCCTACTCTGTACACAGGGCCCACACTGTCCACAGGGTCTTACACTGTCCACAGGGTCTTACACTGCCCAAGGTCCGACACTGCCCACAGGGCCCCACACTGACCACAGGGTCCTACACTGTCCACAGGGTCTTACACTATCCACAGGGTCCTACACTGCCCACAGGGCCCTACACTGCCCACAGGGCCCTACACTGACCACAGGGCCCTACATTGTCCACAGGGCCCAACACTGTCCACAGGGCCCCACACTGCCCACAGGCCTCTACACTGTCCACAGGGCCCTACACTGTCCACAGGGCCCTACACTGCCCACAGGGTCCTACACTGCCCACAGGGCCCTACACTGCCCACAGGGCCCCACACTGTCCACAGAGTCCTAAACTGCCCACAGGGCCCTACACTGCTCACAGGGCCCTACACTGTCCACAGGATCCTACACTGTCCACAGGGCCCTACACTGTCCACAGGGTCCTACACTGTTCACAGGGTTCTAACATTGCCCACAGGGTCCTACACTGCCCACAGGGCCCTACACTGTCCATAGGACCCTACACTGCCCACAAGGCCCTACACTGTCCACAGGGCCCTACATTATCCATGGCCCAACACTGCCCACAGGGCCCACACTGTCCACATGGCCCTACACTGTCCACAGGCCCCTACACTGCCCACAGGCCCTTACACTGCCCACAGGGCCCTACACTGTCCACAGGGTCCTACACTGCCCACAGGGCCCTACGCTGCCCACAAGGCCCTACGCTGTCCACAGGGCCCTACACTGCCCACAGGGCACTACACTGCCCACAGTGTCCTACACTGCACATAACGCCCTACGCTGTCCACAGGGCCCTACACTTTCCACAGGGTCCTACACTGCCCACTGGGTCCTACACTGCCCACGGGGTCCTACACTGCCCACAGGGCCCTACGCTGTCCACAGGGCCCTAAACTGTCCACAGGGCCCTACGCTGCCCATAAGGCCCTACGCTGTCCACAGGGCCCTACACTGCTCACAGGAACCTACACTGTCCACAGGATCCTACACTGTCCACAGGATCCTACACTGTCCACAGGGTCCTACACTGTCCACAGGGTCCTACACTGTTCACAGGGTTCTAACATTGCCCACAGGGTCCTACACTGCCCACAGGGCCCTACACTGTCCATAGGACCCTACACTGCCCACAAGGCCCTACACTGTCCACAGGGCCCCACATTATCCATGGCCCAACACTGCCCACAGGGACCACACTGTCCACAGGGTCCTACACTGTCCACAGGGCCCCACACTGACCACAGGGCCCCACACTGACCACAGGGTCCTACACTGTCCACAGGGTCTTACACTGTCCACAGTGTCCTACACTGCCCACGGGGCCTTACTATACCCACAGGGCCCTACACTGTCCACAGGGCCTTACACTGTCCACAGTGTCCTACACTGTACACAGGGCCCCACACTGTCCACAGGGTCCTGCACTGTCCACAGAGTCTTACATTGTCCACAGGGCCTTACACTGTCCACAGGGCCTTACACTGCCCACAGGGCCCTACACTGCCCACAGGGTCCTACACTGCCCACAGGGTCCTACATTGTCCACATGGCCCTACACTGCCCACAGGGCACTACACTGCCCACAGCGCCCTACACTGCCCACAGGGACTTACACTGCCCACAGGGTACTACACTGTCCACAGGGCCTTACACTGCCCACAGGGCCCTACACTGCCCACAGGGCCCTATACTGTCCACAGGGCCCTACACTGCCCACAGGGCCTTACACTGTCCACAGGGTCCTACACTGTCCACAGGGCCCCACACTGTCCACAGGGCACTACACTGCCCACAGGGCACTACACTGTCCACTGGGCCCTACACTGCCCACAGGGCCCTACACTGCCCAAAGGGCCCTACACTGCCCACAGTGTCCCACACTGTCCACAGGGCCCTACTCTGCCCACAGTGTCCTACACTGCCCACTGGGCGTTACACTGCCCACAGTGCCCTCCACTGCGCACAGGGGCCTCCACTGCCCACAGCGTCCTACACTGTCCACAGGGCCCTACTCTGCCCACAGTGTCCTACACTGCCCATAAGGCCCTACGCTGTCCACAGGGCCTTACACTGCCCACAGGGCCCTACACTGCCAACAGCGTCCTACACTGTCCACAGGGCCCTACTCTGCCCACAGTGTCCTACACTGCCCACTGGGCGTTACACTGCCCACAGTGCCCTCCACTGCGCACAGGGGCCTCCACTGCCCACAGGGCCCTACATTGTGCACATGGCCCAACACTGTCCACATGCCCCTACACTGCCCACAGGGCCTTACACTGCCCACAGGGTCCTACACTGCCCACAGGGCCCTACACTGTCCACAGGGCCCTACACTGCCCACAGGGCACTGCACTGTCCACAGGGCATTACACTGCCCACAGGGCCCTACATTGTCCACATGGCCCTACACTGTCCACAGGCCCCTACACTGCCCACAGGGCACTACACTGCCCACAGTGTCCTACACTGCCCATAACGCCCTACGCTGTCCACAGGGCCCTACACTTTCCACAGGGTCCTACACTGCCCACGGGGTCCTACACTGCCCACGGGGTCCTACACTGCCCACAGGGCCCTGCACTGCCCACAGGGCCCTACATTGCCCACAGGGCCCTACGCTGTCCACAGGGCCCTAAACTGTCCACAGGGCCCTACGCTGCCCATAAGGCCCTACGCTGTCCACAGGGCCCTACACTGCCCACAGGGCCCTACGATGCCCACAGGGCCCTACGCTGTCCACAGGGCCCTACACTGCCCACAGGATCCTACACTGCCCACAGGGTCCTATACTGCCCACAGGGCCCTAGACTGTCCACAGGGCCCTACACTGTCCACAGGGTCCTACACTGCCCACAGGGCCTTACACTGCCCACAGGGCCTTACACTGCCCACAGGGCCCTGCACTGCCCACAGGGCCCTACGCTGTCCACAGGGCCCTACACTGCCCACAGGGTCCTACACTGCCCACAGGGTCCTACACTGCCCACAGGGCCCTACGCTGTCCACTGGGCCCTAAACTGTCCACATGGCGCTACGCTGTCCACAGGGCCCTACGCTGCCCATAAGGCCCTACGCTGTCCACAGGACCCTACACTGCCCACAGGGCCTTACACTGTCCACAGGGCACTACACTGTCCACAGGGCACTACACTGTCCACTGGGCCCTACACTGCCCACAGGGCCCTACACTGCCCACAGCGTCCTACACTGTCCACAGCATCCTACACTGTCCACAAGGCCCTACTCTGCCCACAGTGTCCTACACTGCCCACTGGGCATTACACTGTCCACAGTGCCCTCCACTGCGCACAGGAGCCTCCACTGCCCACAGGATCCTACACTGCCCACAGGGTCCTACACTGCCCACAGGGTCCTACACTGCCCACAGGGTCCTACACTGTCCACAGGGCCCCACACTGTCCACAGGGCACTACACTGTCCACAGGGCACTACACTGTCCACTGGGCCCTACACTGCCCACAGGGCCCTAGACTGCCCACAGTGTCCTACACTGCCCACTGGGCGTTACACTGCCCACAGTGCCCTCCACTGCGCACAGGGGCCTCCACTGCTCACAGGGTCCTACACTGCCCACAGGGTCCTACACTGCCCACAGGGCCCTACGCTGCCCACAAGGCCCTACGCTGTCCACAGGGCACTACACTGCCCACAGTGCCCTCCACTGCGCATAGGGACCTCCACTGCCCACAGGGTCCTACACTGCCCTCAGGCACCTAAACTGTCCACAGGGCCCTACACTGTCCACAGCGTCCTACACTGTCCACAGGGCCCTACTCTGCCCACAGTATCCTACACTGCCCACTGGGCGTTACACTGCCCACAGTGCCCTACATTGCCCACAGTGCCCTCCACTGCGCACAGGGGCCTCCACTGCCCACAGGGTCCTACACTGCCCACAGGGCCCTACGCTGCCCATAAGGCCCTACCCTGTCCACAGGGCACTTCACTGCCCACAGGGTCCTACACTGCCCACAGGGCCCTACACTGTCCACAGGGCACTTCACTGCCCACAGGGCCCTGCACTGCCCACAGGGCCCTACGCTGTCCACAGGGCCCTAAACTGTCCACAGGGCCCTACGCTGCCCATAAGGCCCTACGCTGTCCACAGGGCCCTAAACTGTCCACATGGCGCTACGCTGTCCACAGGGCACTACGCTGCCCATAAGGCCCTACGCTGTCCACAGGGCCCTACACTGCCCACAGGGCCTTACACTGCCCACAGTGTCCTACACTATCCACAGGGCCCTACTCTGCCCACAGAGTCCTACACTGCCCACTGGGCATTACACTGCCCACAGGGCCCTCCACTGCGCACAGGGGCCTCCACTACCCACAGGGTCCTACACTGTCCACAGAGTCCTACACTGCCCACAGTGCCCTCCACTGCGCACAGGGTCCTACACTGCCCACAGGGTCCTACACTGCCCACAGGGCCCTACGCTGCCCACAAGGCCCTACGCTGTCCACAGGGCACCACACTGCCCACAGTGTCCTACACTGCCCATAAGGCCCTACACTGTCCACAGGGCCCTACACTGCCCACAGGGCCCTACACTGCCCACAGCATCCTACATTGTCCACAGGGCCCTACACTGCCCACAGGGCCCTACACTGCCCACAGCGTCCTACACTGTCCACAGGGCCCTACTCTGCCCACAGTGTCCTACACTGCCCACTGGGCGTTACGCTGCCCACAGTGCCCTCCACTGCGCACAGGGGCCTACACTGCCCACAGGGTCCTACACTGCCCACAGGGCCCTACACTGCCCACAGGGCCCTACGCTGCCCACAAGGCCCTACGCTGTCCACAGGGCACTACACTGCCCACAGGGCACTACACTGCCCACAGTGCCCTCCACTGCGCACAGGGGCCTCCACTGCCCACAGGGTCCTACACAGCCCACAGGGCCCTACGCTGCCCATAAGGCCCTACGCTGTCCACAGGGCACTTCACTGCCCACAGGGTCCTACACTGCCCACAGGGCCCTACACTGTCCACAGGGCACTTCACTGCCCACAGGGCTTTACGCTGCCCATAAGGCCCTACGCGGTCCACAGGGCCCTACACTGCCCACAGGGTCCTACACTGCCCACAGGGCCCTACACTGCCCACAGGGCGCTACACTGCCTGCAGGGTCCTACACTGCCCATAGGGTCCCACACTGCCCACAGGGCTCTACACTGCCCACAGGGTCCTACACTGCCCACAGGGCCTTACACTGCCCACAGGGCCCTGCACTGTCCACAGGGCCCTATGCTGTCCACTGGGCCCTAAACTGTCCACAGGGCCTTACACTGCCCACAGGGTCCTATACTGCCCACGGGGTCCTACACTGCCCACAGGGCCCTGCACTGCCCACAGGGCCCTGCACTGCCCACAGGACCCTACACTGCCCACAGGGCCCTACGCTGCCCACAGGGCCCTAAACTGTCCACAGGCCCCTACACTGTCCACAGGGTCTTACACCCTACACTGCCCACAGAGCCCTACACTGCCCACAGGGCCTTACACTGCCCACAGGGCCCTGCACTGCCCACAGGGCCCTATGCTGTCCACAGGGCCCTAAACTGTCCACAGGGCCCTACACTGCCCACAGGGTCCTATACTGCCCACGGGGTCCTACACTGCCCACAGGGCCCTGCACTGCCCACAGGGCCCTGCACTGCCCACAGGACCCTACACTGCCCACAGGGCCCTACGCTGTCCACAGGGCCCTAAACTGTCCACAGGGCCCTACGCTGCCCATAAGGCCCTACGCTGTCCACAGGGCCCCACACTGCCCACAGGGTCCTACTCTGCCCACAGGGTCCTACACTGCCCACAGGACCCTACACTGCCTACAGGGTCCTACACTGCCCACAGGGTCCTACACTGCCCACAGGGCCCTAAACTGTCCACAGGCCCCTACACTGTCCACAGGGTCTTATACTGTCAACAGGGCCCTACACTGCCCACAGGGCCCTACACTGCCCACAGGGCCCTACACTGCCCACAGGGACCACACTGTCCACAGGGTCCTACACTGTCCACAGGGCCCTACACTGTCCACAGGGCACTTCACTGCCCACAGGGCCCTACGCTGCCCATAAGGCCCTACGCTGTCCACAGGGCCCTACACTACCACAGGGTCCTACTCTGCCCACAGGGTCCTACACTGCCCACAGGGCCCTACACTGCCCATAAGGCCCTACGCTGTCCACAGGGCCCTACACTGCCCGCAGGGTCCTACACTGCCCACAGGGTCCCACACTGCCCACAGGGCTCTACACTGCCCACAGGGCCCTACACTGCCCATAAGGCCCTACACTGCCCACAGGGCCCTACACTGCCCATAAGGCCCTACGCTGTCCACAGGGTCCCACACTGCCCACAGGGCTCTACACTGCCCACAGGGTCCTACATTGCCCACAGGGCCTTACACTGCCCACAGGGCCCTGCACTGCCCACAGGTCCCTACGCTGTCCACAGGGTCCTACACTGCCCACAGGGTCCTACACTGCCCACAGGGCCCTACACTGCCCACAGGGCCCTACACTGCCCGCAGAGTCCTACACTGCCCACAGGGTCCCAAACTGCCCACAGGGCCCTGCACTGCCCACAGGGCCCTGCACTGCCCACAGGGCCCTACACTGCCCACAGGGCCCTACGCTGTCCACAGGGCCCCACACTGCCCACAGGGCCCTGCACTGCCCACAGGGCCCTACGCTGTCCACAGGCCCCTACACTGTCCACAGGGTCTTACACTGTCCACAGGGTCCTACACTGCCCACAGAGCCCTACACTGCCCTCAGGGCCCTACACTGTCCACAGGGCCCCACACTGCCCACCGGGCCCTGCACTGCCCACAGGGCCCTACGCTGTCCACAGGGCCCCACACTGCCCACAGGGCCCTGCACTGCCCACAGGGCCCTACGCTGTCCACAGGCCCCTACACTGTCCATAGGGTCTTACACTGTCCACAGGGTCCTACACTGCCCACAGAGCCCTACACTGCCC
>NW_025210541.1:11250-19821 GCF_004010195.1 Chiloscyllium plagiosum
AGGTGGGGTTGGGGGAGAGGGGTTGGGGGAGAGGGGGTGGGGTAGTTTGGGGAATGCTGTGAGACAGACAGTGGGAACGGCCCAGTCTTACCTGTTGACCAGATGCTGCTCCCCGACTCTCAGGTCATCCCAAGGACTCTTGGGTGGCTCAGTGTACATGATTGGCTGCTGGCAGTGGATGGAGATGGGAGAAACATGGCCGGCTGATGACCAGTACATCGAGGGACTCAGGCTCTGCCTGACAATGGCCCCATCTGGTCCACTGGCATCACTGGACATACTGTAGCCCAGGATGGAGGGACTGTAGAAGGCTAGTGTCGGGTATTCATTTGGTGAAGGAATGCAGACGGGGCCATGTTCAGCCAAGCTCGGCAGAGAGTTCCCGTACGGGGCCTGAGGGTGTGGGGGTCCAACTGACGAGGCGTTTTTCACGTGGTCTTCCATTGGCCCAGCTCGGAGCTCCTGTAACTCAGGCATCTGCGAGCACTCCTTCATCCCTGAGGCGGCCATGTTGGATGGACAGGTCCCTCGGAGAAAGAACTTGTTCGGAGATCTCCGTTCATAAAACCACTGTGTCTTCTCACTGGGAACAAGGAACAGAACAATATAGCGGGTTAGTTCTGAAAGTAAAGACCACCAACAGGACCAGCCACAAGACAACAGCTGGACAGCAGGTTGGGTGGGGGCCTGTATATTGTCAACATGGAGCAAGACCGTGACATCAAACATAACAGTCCGGAGGGCAATCCACTGTCCTGACCTGGTCCGGCCTACGTAGGCCTCCACACCCTCAGCAACATGGCCAGCTCTGACCTGCCCTCTGAAATGGCCAAGACAGCCACTCAATTAGGGATGGTCAACAAATACTGGTCTTGTCAGTGACACCCACATCCCTCAAAGGAACAAAGTCTGGCTTTGTTATGGTGACAGCGCACAGCTGCAGGCCTGTGAGTCACACTGGCCTCTACCCCACAGAGGTGTACTCCCAAATGAATGTTGAGTTCACTAAAGATTCAGGACTGAGCCACAAGGGAATTGCGGAATTATCGCAATGTGGAATGAGGCCACTCAGCCCACTGTGTCTGCAGTCCTGTCCCCTTGTGCCAACGTCCTGCAACCCCCTCCAGTATCCCTGCACACCATTTCTATTCCATGAACCATCCAATGCCCCTCTTGAATGTCTTGGTTGAACCTGCCTCGACTACATTTCCAGGCAGTACATTCCACACCCAAACTACTCGCTGTGTGAGGAAGTTCTTTTCTGATGTTGCAGTTACTTTGTTTGCAAATCACATTAATTCTACCTCCTCTCGGTTTTGTTCCTTTGATAAGCAGGAACGGTTTCTCCTGATCTACTCTGTCCTGCCCATTCATCTCAGCCATCTGCTCTGCAGTCTATACTCTTCAGTCTATCCTCATCACTGATGTTTCTCATTCTTGCAACCAGCGCATATAGACCTTTACAGCACAGTATAGGCCCTTCAGCCCTCGACTGGATTCCCTAACGATTAGGTTAGAATCCCTACAATATGGAAACAGGCCCAACAAGTACACACTGACCCTCCAAAGAGTAACCCAGACCCATTCCTCTATCTTTTATTCATCTCTGACTAATGCACCTAACACTATGGGCAATTTAGCATGGCCAATTCACCTGACCTGCACATCTTTGGACTGTGGGAGGAAACCGGAGGAAACCCACGCAGACACGGGGAGAACGTGCAAACTCCACACAGTCAGTCACCTGAGGCGGGAATTGTGAAACCAATCTAAAGCCCATCTATCCTATACTATTCCATTCTTGTCCATATGCCTATCCAATGACCATTTAAATGCCCTTAAAGTTGCCGAGTCTACTACTGTTGCAGGCAGTGTGTTCCATGCCCCTACTATTCTCTGAGTAAAGAACCTACCTCTGACATCTGTCCTATATCTATCACCCCCTCAATTTGAAGCTATGTCCCCTCATGCTAGCCATCACCATCTGAGGAAAAAGGCTCTCATTGTCTATCCTATCTAACCCTCTGATTATCTTATATGTTTCTATTAAATCACCTCTCAACCGTCTTCTCTCTAACAAAAACAGCTTCTAGTCCCTCAGCCTTTCCTCATAAGACCTTCCCTCCATACCAGGCAACATCCTGGTAAATCTCCTCTGCACCCTTTCCAAAGCTTCCACATCCTTCCTATAATGTGGAGACCAGAATACTCCAAGTGCGGCTGCACCAGGGTTTTGTACAGTTGCAAAATTACCTCGTGGCTCCAAAACTCAGTCCCTCTACCAATAAAAGCTAACAGACCGTATGCCTTTTTAACAAATCTATCAACCCGGATGGCAACTTTCAGGGATCTATGGACACCGAGATCTCTCTGCTCATCTACACTACCAAGAATCTTACCATTAGCCCAGTACTCTGTATTCCTGTTCCTCCTTCCAAAGTGAATCACCTCACATTTTTCCACATTAAACTCCATTTGCTACCTCTCAGCCCAGCTCTGCAGCTTATCTATGTCTCTCTGTACCCTGCAACATCCTTCGGCACTGTCCACAACTCCACCGCAAACTCTAGTGCCATCCGCAAAGTTACTAATCCATCCTTCTACGCCCTCATCCAGGTCATTTATAAAAATGACCAACAGCAGTGGCCCCAAAACAGATCCTTGCAGCACATCACTAGTAACTGAACTCCACGATGAACATTTCCCATCAACCACCACCCTCTGTCTTCTTTCCACCAGCCAATTAGATTAGATTACTTACAGTGTGGAAACAGGCCCTTCGGCTCAACAAGTCACACCGACCCGCCGAAGCGTAACCCACCCATACCCTTACATTTACCCCTTTACCTATGGGTAATTTAGCATGGCCAATTCACCTGACCTGCACATCTTTGGACTGTGGGAGGAAACCGGAGCACCTGGAGGAAACCCACGCAGACACGGGGAGAATGTGCAAACTCCACATAGTCAGTCGCCTGAGGCGGGAATTGAACCTGGGTCTCTGGCGCTGTGAGGCAGCAGTGCTAACCACTGTGCCACCGTGCCACCCTGGTGTTCCAGCCTTCTTATTGAAATGTCTAAATCCCGGAACCTGCAACAACCATTCCAGTCCCTGCTCTATCCATGTCTCCAAAATGGCCACAACATCAAAGTCCCAGGTACCAACCCATGCTGCAGGTTCACCCACCTTATTCCAGATGCTCCTGGCGTTGAAGTAGACACACTTCAAACCACCTTCCTACCTGTCAGTACACTCCTGCGATCTTGAAACCATATTTCTGACCTCACTACTCTCAACCTCCTGGACACTGGAGTTACAATTCAGTAGCTACAATTCATTCCCCTGCTGAATTAGTTTAAACCCACGCAAACTTCCCCCCCCCCGGGATATTGGTACCTCTCTGGTTCAGGTGAAGACCATCCTGTTTGTAGGGGTCCCACCTACCCCAGAAAGAGCCCCAACTATCCAGGAATCGAAAACCCTCTCTCCTGCACCAGGTCTGTAGCCACGTGTTCAACTCCTGTCTCTCCTTATTCCTTGCCTGTCAGGAAGTGGCACGGGTAACAAACCAGAGACAAAAACTCTTGTCTGTTCTAGCTCCAAGCTTCCCCCCTAGCTCTCTGAAATTGTGCCTTACATCCCTATCCCGATTCCTAACAATGTCATTACTGCCTATATGGACCACAAACCATTTTTGCTTTGCACCCTTGCCAATCCATTCTCATTTTTCCTATGATATGGCCGGCACAACTTTACACAATTCTCTGAGGTCTAACCAGCGTCTTGTGCAAACTCAATGTCACCACTATGCTCCTGTTCTCAATGCCCCTAATAATAAAGCCAAGAACACTGTGTGCTTTATTAACTATTCACAATAGCACTGTTAGAGATACTTGTTTTTCTTTCATAGGCCATGGGCATCGCTGGCTGGGCCCAGTATTTATTTCCTGTCCCTAGTTGCCCCCCTTGAGAAGGTAGGGGTGAGCTGCCTTCTTGAACCGCTACAGTCAATGTGCTGTGTGTAGACCCACAATGCCCTGAGGGAGGGAATTCCAGGATTTTGACCCAGTGACACTGAAGGAACGGTGATATATTTCCAAGTCAGGATGGTGAATGGCTCGGAGGCGAGCTTGCAGGGGGTGGTGTTCCCATGTATCTGCTGCCCTTGTCCTTCTCGATGGAAGTGGCCGTGGGTTTGAAGGTGCTGCCTGAGGGTCTTTGGTGAGTTTCTGCAGGGCACCTTGTAGATGGTACACACTGCTGCTACTGAGCGTCAGTGGGGGAGGGAGTGGGTGTTTGTGGATGTGGGGCCAATCAAGCGGCTACTTTGTCCTGGATGGTGTCAAGCTTCTTGAGTGTTGTTGGAGCTGCCCCCATCCAGGGCAAGTGGGGAGGATTCCATCCCACTCCTGACTTGTGCCTTGTAGATGGTGGACAGGCTTTGGGGATTCAGGAGGGGAGTTACTCCCCACAGTACTCCCAGCCTCTGACCTGCTCTTGTAGCCACTGTGTTTATGTGGTGAGTCCAGTTGAGTTTGTGGTCCATGGGGGACTCAGTGATGGTAACACATTGAATGTCAAGGGGCAGGGGTTGGATTGTTTCTTGTTGGTGATGGTCATAGCCTGTCCTTTGTGTGGGATGAATGTTACTTCTCGCATCAGCCCAAGCCTGGATATTATCCAGATCTTGTTGCATTAATACGTGGACTGCTTCAGTATCTGAGGAGTCACAAATGGTGCTGAACATTGTGCTGTCATCGATGAACATCCCCACTTCTGACCCTATAATGGAGGGAAGGTCATTGATGAAGCAGCTGAAGATGGTTGGGCCTAGGGCACTCCCCTGAGGGACTCCTGCAGAGATGTCCTGGAGCTGAGGTGACTGACCTCCAACAACCACAACCATTTTCCTGGGTAAAAACTGAACTATGGATGCTGTAAATCAGAAATAAAACCAGAAGTTGCTGGAAAAGCTCAGCAGGTCGGGCAGCATCTGTGGAGAGACATCAGAGTTAATGTTTCAGGTCCAGTGACCCTTCCTCAGAACTGGAAGGTTCTGAGTTCTGAGGAAGGGTCACTGGACTCGATATGTTAACTCTGATGTCTTCATAAATGCTGCTAGACCTGCTGAGCTTTTCCAGCAATCTCCATTTTCCTGTGTGCCAGGTATGACTTCAACCCGTGATGGGATTTCCCCCTGAGGCACATTGATTCCAGTTTTGCCAGGGCTCCTTGGTGCCACACTCAGTCATATATTTGAAGGGGACAGTATAGAGGGAGCTTTACTCTGTATCTAATCCCGTGCTGTCCCTGTCCCGGGAGTGTTTGATGAGGACAGTGTAGAGGGAGCTTTACTCTGTATCTAACCCCATGCTGTCCCTGTCCTGGGAGAGTTTGATGAGGACAGTGTAGAGGGAGTTTTACTCTGTATCTAACCTCGTGCTGTCCCTGTCCTGGAAGAGTTTGATGAGGACAGTGTAGAGGGAGTTTTACTCTGTATCTATCCCCGTGCTGTCCCTGTCCTGGGAGAGTTTGATGAGGACAGTGTAGAGGGAGCTTTACTCTGTATCTAATCCCGTGCTGTCTCTGTTCTGTGAATGTTAGATGGGGGACAGTGTAGAGAAAGCTTTACTTTCTGTTGAAAAGTGTTGAGGGAGCTTCACATTGTATCTAAGGCCGTGCTGTGAAATTGGAATTTGCTGGTAAACTGCTTGACTTGCGAGCACTGACAAACTTTTGCAATGAGGATTTGGAAAGTTTGAAAGTGAGAGTGTCATATTTTACAGCCTTGTCCGAGGTGAGAGGTTTGAGTCCGTCAGCCGTGTGGCAGAGCTGAGATGTAAGCTCCAAGAATTACAGTTTCGGCTGGGTCAACTTTGCAGCGATTCCAATTCTGGGGAGAAGTCACGGGGCTGTGTCAGAAAGCTGGAGCTTTGTGGTAACTTTCCTTTGAACATTTTTATCACACGTGGCAGGAGAAACAAAAGCAGTTTGGCTGATTGTGAAGAGCCGTCGGATTACTTTGTACTGACTCAAGCTTGGAGCACAGTTGGCGATAATGATTGGAGGTGCCAGCTACCTTTCGACAGAGAGCACCGTTCAGAGGCAGGAGAGGGAGCGCACGGGGACAGTATCCCAATGTTACCAACACACTGCCAAGTTAGGACAAAGTGTGTTCAGAGAGAGTTGTGGGCAGTGGTGGGTGTGCGGAGCCACTTCCTCGTCGTTACAGTATTATTGCTGTATAACTGGCTTCTTCCCACAGGCCAGGACCTGAAACACTGAGTGACAATATCCCGAGCCAGCAGAAAGTTTTCCAAAGTAACAAAATGCACATGCAAGCCCAGAAAGTGCTGCATAAAAACCTCACAGCCCATCAATTCAAGAACCCTGTCTCAGGAGCTACCAAGAGAAACATCAGCCCGGGATACATCTCTGATTGATTTATTTTACAGTAACGAATGTTGGGTTTCAGAATCCAATTAATCAATTTCCAGTCTGATGTGGAACAGATTGGTTATTCCTGCGGCTGGGAGGTGGGAGTGTGGTTGGAACTAAATGCTTGACTTTGCTTGCCAGAATTAGAGTGAGCTGTCCCAGCGCAGCTCTCTTTTACTTCAGGGAACGTGAGTTCAAATCTGACTGTTGGGATTTGAAGTTGTTTGAGGAGGTGGAATCCAGGACGAAGAAGCCAGCGATGGTGAATGGTGCTGTTGTTTATTGCTTCAGCTAGTTCCACCTAGTCCCTTCCACGATGGAGACTCAATATCTGTGCCTGGCCAGAGACTACACATGACTCCATCCCTGCAATAAACCTCTCTTTTAGCCATTAACATCAGTCTGTTGTGACTGGGCGCCACTTGAGTGTGTGACAATGCTGTCACTTTAACAAGGTTAGTTTTACCTTGGTGTTTTTTTTTAAAGAAGAGGTTGTAAAGACAGAGGTGCTGAAGTGTCTGGGCGGGAGCCTAGTTTAACAATGGCGGGGCAGGGAATGGTTCCCCAAGTTTGTGTTTTTTCCAGTTTAGTTTCAGCTGGGGCAGTCACAAGATGCTGGAGTCCGGGGAGGTTGTGAGCTTCAGTAAATGATTCCTGACTGACTTTCTCTCTCTCTCTAAAATCTCTTGGGATGTTGTCCTGTAAGAATCTGTGTTCAAATTTACCTTTATTGCCAAGGGGTGTGTTTATGGGGCGTTACTGTATTGGAACAGTTAATTAGTAATTGTTACTGTATTGGGTCGGTTACGTTTTCCAATAGTTGTTATTCTAAATTCGATTTTATTTTATTCTCGTTTGAACCATAGTGTTTAAATAAATTCTGTTTTGCTCAGTGGTTTGGTCTGGAACACCAACTTCACATCTCCCTTTAAAATAAGAAAAGGTTAGGATCTGGGCTACCTTCTTAAAACATTTTGAGAGGGTCTGGCCTGGTCCATAACAAGTGATTGAGTCCACTGTGTTTCTCTCAGACTTACTTAACAAAGAGGTTCAAGAACATCCATGTTTACCTCAACCTCCTGCCAGACACTTAGGGAATGGACAATGATGCCTGTCTGTCTGTCTGTCTGTCTGTCTGCCAGCAACACCCACATCCTGAACTAAACCAATAAAAAGCCAAGAAAGAAATAAAATCCCTCAGAAAAGCCCAAAGACTTTGCTCTTTGGTCAAACCCTTCTGAAGCCCATCAGAAATAAGAACAAGAGTAGACCATTCAGCCCCTCTAGCCCGCTCCACCATGGCTGATCCAACATTCCTCACTGACCTTTCCGTGTAATCCTTGATTTTCCGACTGATCAACAATTATTTCCATCACAGAATAGTGACAGCACACAGGGAGGCCATTTGGCCCTATGTATCTGTGCTGGCTCTTTGTTAGAGCAATTCAGCTGGTCCCACTGCCCTGCCCTTTCCCTGCACAATTTTGCCTCTTCGGATAACCATCCGATTCCCTTTTGAAAGTCTCCATTGAATCAACCGCCACCATATTCTCAGGCAGGACATTCCAGATCCTAACCCCTCACTGCGTGGAAACGCTTTCCTCCTATCACCATTGCTATTTCAAATTGTCCAAAACATACCCGTTTCCCATTGCCTCCCAACGGGGCTCGCTCCTATCGGAGATGAGGCAGTGCCTGGTACGTGTGGGACGTGAATGTTACTTACTGCTTGCCAGGCCGAGCCCAGGTATTGTCAGGATCTTGTTGCATTTGGATACTGGACTGACATGGCCAGCAGTGTTTAGGAGGGGCTGAGGGTTACGGAGGGTGGGATAGGGGAGAGGAGCTGGGCAGCACTGCGATAGTCTGAGGTTTAATGGAGACACGAGTGAGGACTTCAGCAGTGGGTGAGTTGAGACAGGGGTCAGGGTGACAGAGGGGTCATAAAGGGGTCAGGATGACGGAGCAGTCAGACAGCAGTCAGGGTGACGGAAGGGTCAGAGAAGGGTCAGGGTGACAAAGGGGTCACGGTGACGGAGGTGTCAGAGAGGGGTCAGGGTGACAAAGGGGTCAGGGTGACGGAAGGGTCAGAGAGGGGTCAGGGTGACAAAGGGGTCAGGGTGACGGAGGGG
>NW_025210542.1:0-19827 GCF_004010195.1 Chiloscyllium plagiosum
TTAACTTGGGGATAGTCCATTTTAATGGGATAATATAGCAATTGGGCTGAATAAATTGTGGACAAAGGCCATGAATGGAAATATTGCAAAAATAGGTGAGAATGAATAAAATAAGAATCTCAAGTTAAGGGAAAAAGTTCCAATTTTCTCCTTAAATATCAGGCATCATTGAATTGCAACTTCAGAACATCATCTCTGCAGACTCAATGAACACTATCTTCCTTAAATTTTCATTCATGCAAGCAGCAAACCACAGCCTCACTACAGCAACATGCCTGCTCTTGGTCTAACTCTGACATCACTTCAGTCATTCGGCATTTCACTTTAGAGGTCAGGAACAACTACAACTTGCCTGCTTCTGTCGCTTCACACACAACATCACACATAAGCATGCATCTCATGACATTCACCTTCATTTCTTAGTGCTCACTCACTTCACTCTTGTTTGGAGGCTGCCTGCTTCTGTGGTTTGCATTGCTTTTTAGTGCAGATGGAGAAGCAGGTCAGTTTGTCACATTGGAGAGCACGGAACAGTTAAGGAGGTGGACATGTCACTGCACAGCATCATGCCAACTCAATGTCATATAAACAACAAGTATTAGCACCTTAGATAGCACACAAATGGCAAGTGCTTCAAGCAAATGACCATGTCTGAAAGTCAAAGGGATGCAGCCCTTAGCGGTGTTAAGGAGTTAGTGGACACTTCCCATCCAGTTCTACAACTACGGGATTGGTAGAATATGCTTTAGATTGAGGGAATACATGTGACAATTTTATGATTGGCTTTGATAAATTATGTTTCACAGTGATGAGAAAGATACATTTATCATGATCAATGACATGGCCAGATTGCTTGTGGCTAGTGTTTCTTAAATAGATCATTGGCAAATCCTTGAATATTATGCACAGCATAATTTAATAGCAGATGTTGACTTCGATTATGTGGATGTCTAATAAATGTAACTCCCCTTGAAGGGCCTCACATCAGCCAGAAATGGCACCTGCCTTCTCAGACAACCCAAAATAAATTGACTCCACCCACTGAGAGAGTGCTGGCAGCCATTTCTCATCATTATGGTGCAACTGAGAATCGATGATAAGTGGAACACAATCCAGACCGCTCTCCTGAGAGCTGTCCATATTCAAACGGTAAAAGGAGGAGAGAAAATAAATACAATAACTATCAATCATGAAAACGTGCTCGGGAACTTCATGGGGCTAAAACCGGTAAGTCCCCTGATGAGATGCATCCAAGATAATGAAGAAAGTAGTCAAGAATGTGGAGCTGGAAAAGCACAGCAGGCCAGGCAGCATTCGAGGAGCAGGAGAACCAACTTTATCAGGAAGAGCTTATGCTCAAAACATCAATTCTCCTGCTCCTCGGATGCTGCCTGGCCTGCTGTGCTTTTCCAGCATCACACTCTCAACTCTGATCTCCAACAGCTGTATTCCTCACTTTTCTCTAATAAAGTGGATGCATTCTTCCAAGAATCCTAACATTCTGCAATAGGTCAGAGATTAGAAAAAAGTCAATGTAACACCTTTATTTATAAAGGGTGCGGGGTGGTCAGTAGCTCAGTTAGCTTGATGTCAGTTTCAGGGAATAATTACAGAGTCTTTACAGAGTAACAGGGTCTTTTTTAAAGGATATAATAACAGAGTATTTAGAAATGCAGAAAATTTTCAATTAGGGTTAGCTTGGCTTTGTGAAAGGAAACCATACTTGACAAATTTACTACAATTCTTTGAGGAGCTTGCATGCAGGATTGACAAAGGGGAAACAGTGGATGTGATAACTTTAGAATTTCAGAAGCTGTTTCGCCAGGTGCCACACATTATGCTACTTAATAAGGAAAGAGTTCAAATGTATTAGCATTGCTTAATTGTGTGGAGACAGAAGACAGGGATAAGAGGGGTGGGTTTGCATTTTTAGGATGATAGCCTACACAAGTGGTGTGTTACTGGAATAAGAGCTAGGCCATAATGATTTACAATATATATTAATGACTATGGTGAGGCAAGTGAATGTACTACAGACAAGTTTGCAGATGACTCAAAAATAGCAGGGGAGGCAAGCGGTGAGGGGAACACAAAGAGTTTGCCGAGGGAAAAAGGCAGGTCAATTGAATGGGCAAAACGTTGACAGGTGGAATTTAATGTGGAAACACGTGAGGTCATGAATGATGGCAGTGGTATAGCAGAGCTGGATATGATTAAATTGAAAAAGACTGTAAAACATTATTGAACAGAAGGATTTGGAAGTTCTCATCCAAGGATTATGAAAACCTAGCATCAAAACGTAGCAGCTAACAGGGAAAGTAAATGGAATATTCGATTTTATTTCAAAGGAAATGGAGAAAAAAACATAGGAGGTTTTGCTGAATCCACATAAGGTGTTAGTCAGACTGTAACTGGGCTATTCCAAACGGTTTTAGGCGCCCTGTCTAAGCAAAAATATATTTGCATTGGAGGCAGTCCAGAGAAGGTTCACTTGGAGGGACTGATTGCGAGGGAAGATTGAGTGGATTGGCTCTGTACTTGTTAGAATTAGAAGATTAAGAGGCACCCTTACTGAAATATAAAAGTTCCGAAGCGACTTGACAGGGAAGGTGCAGACAGATTGTTGACCTCGTTGGAGAATCTCGGATCAGAGGGGATAATCTCAAAATCAGGAGTCACCCAGCGAGGGACTCAGGTGTTATGCAGAAAATACAAGAAATAGGAATTGAGGATTATCAAAACTGCCATGATTTCATTGAATGGCAGAGCAGGCTCAATGGTTTGAATGTTCTAGTTCTGCTTTGATGTCTTATAGAATCATGGGTCCATGTGTCATTTTAAGAATCCACCACCATCTTCAATTTCTATTTTGCATAGCTATGTCCATCAACACCATCAACCTTCAGGCTGCAAATGTTCCATCAAAACCTTTTATTTAACTAACAATATTCCTACTTTGTCAATTTCATCCCTGTCCCATTACCTGGACATACCCACTATTACAGCCCACTGCCCTACCACTGAAGCCAGAGCAGAGGGGATGTGCAAAACTGCATACAATTCCACAGTACCCTGTGCTACTCCAATGTATCAGATCCCAACTTTGCATTTGGATTTACCCAAGTCACTATCCCCTTTCAGCATGGCTGTAATCACCTCAACGTTATTATTCACCTTCCCTAACCTTGAGTGGTAAATTCCCCAGGACTGACCGTATGCCTCCAACTGACGTATCAGGACAGATCTGACTGATTACAGCTTATTTCCCTGACTGATGTCTCTGCATCTTCACAACTGACTTCCCTGTAATCCCTGGACTGTTTATACCTGCAAGATTGACCATAATCTAATCCCCAGACTACAAGTACACTGATCCCTGAACCCTGATCGAATCAAGAACACAACTTACTGTGGCTAATCCCCAGAATGAGATTGGACGATGCTCCTGACTGATTGTGGCATTGTTACATATCACATAGGACTACTCCTTTTAAACCTTGAACCATAACCATTTGGTTAAAGCATTTGCACGTGTTTGCCCTGCACATTACCTATGCACTCTGTCGGTGTTGCATTGATGTAACAAGTGCTATAGAGCAAATTTTATTAGTCCAGTGCTGGCAAACATTAACAGGCTGGCTGTCTTCTTGTCCGTATTAAATGTTAAGACAAGAGGAAAGGCTGCCAACATCCAGGGAGCATTAAGTCAATCAGTGCTAAGAAAGCAAGATAATATATTTGAGGGCCATTCTGCTCAGATGGCAGATGCAAAATGCTTTAGCAGAAGCATTGCAATACAAGGTACCAGTGAGTCCCAGAGTTCAGTCGTGAGTTGCTGAAGTGTATTCTAAGTTAGCCAGACATTGACATGATGCTGTTGTAAGACAAATTACCTGCCGATGTCACTCCAATTTCCATAAACAAAGTGGAAAGGCAATCACCACCAATGGAATGTGACATCAGGGACTGAGAAATGATGGACAACATGAAGGTCTAGCAAAAAACACCAATCAGCTTCAACGACCAGGTAACTGCTCTAACTTTCAAATTGGGATTGCCACGAGCTAGTCTCTCTTCGGTACCTGAGAGAATTGCAAACTACACAGACTGGAGGTAGATTAGAGAGTAATGGGATGAAAATGCATGGATACAGGGTCATCACTGCTTACCAGTGAGAATCAGAACTTACTGTTAAAACCCTGAGGTGTAATCTGACTTCTTATCTTGACATCAGAAATCAAATATTTTCATTTTGTCTGTATTTCCCCAATGTCTCACCAATTTACAAGAATGGCATAAACTCACGTGATTGCATTTCATGGTTTTGAGAAAGCAGCAGATCACCACTTATCAGTTTTGCTCTGCACCTATTATTGGTGTGTAGGTCAGGACTGTCCTATTTAGAGTCATACAGTTGTACAGCATGGAAACAGTCCCTTTGATGGACTGTTATTCAATAGCTGATGTTTCTGCTTGAGGTCTGTTCACTCATGCCAGAAGCACAGGTGAAATATTCCACTTTTGCAGCTCATGATCTTCTGACGATTAAAATTAACATTTGGAATAATTAAAGAATAGCAATAATTTTTGCTTACTCACTGCCAGGAAGTGCTGGAGGTACAAGCTAGAAAATATTTCAAACGCACTTGCTAGTTGATTTAAACTGCATTCAACATTTTTATTCTATGTTTACTGTACATCATGATCATTTCACAAGTTAGTAAATTAACATTGCATTGCATTTACCTCTTCAATTGTATCATCTCAAAGTAGTTGCCCCACTGATGCAGGAACAAGCAAAGAACGTAAATCATTTTGACGTTCATTAAACAGCGTCCTCGCCGTTTCACTTGCGCAGCTTTCCACTTCCTCCATTTTCAATTTTTCTTGTTTTTCTTTGCAGATGGCATCATATCGGTACTTGTAATAATAATTCTTAATGTCACAGGAAGAGCAGTAACTAAGACAGGAGGTGATAAGCAGGACGACGAGGAATACGAAAATGAAAATGCTGCCAATATACTGTTCAGGCGTGGATGGAAAAGAAAAGACATTTCAACAACAGCCATTCACCAGAACTATTCCATTGCTTTCATTATGCCTTTTTCTGTCAACTTATTTGCCTAAGAGTATATGGCTAAAAGGGTTTCAAATAAACTTTCAAGACTACTTTTCCTGCAATGGAGGATTCTATTGAAACATCTGGATCACCAAGTCTCTCTTTAAATTCCAAGCAAATACTTTTGCTTTCACTGTATTTGTCCTATCAAGTAGTGCTGTCTCTGCACATACCAACCTGTCTGGCTGTCCCCTATCTGACAGTCCTGGGTATTCGTCAAATTCTTCTCAACTCTTTTTGTTTTGTCTCTCATTTTATCAATTTATCTTCTATATTGTTCCCAGAGACCAAACCTTCTTGATAAATTTCAATTTTCACTCCTTGCAAGAGGCCAAGTTTCAAAAGAAGTAACAATTTATACAGCGTTGGAGCAGAGTACTGATGGCTGACAATGTTGAATGGGAGTATTGCAAGGGAGAATGCACCAGGTGCTAATTAACTTCCAGAATGTTATTAAAATTGAAAACAGCCAAGTAAAAACTGGTTGGTTAAGGTATTGTCATGGAGAACGCATCAAGGAATGTCTACTCCCTTCAAATTTTTGTTCACTTGAAAAAGGTGCAATGGGACAACATGTTCTTTCTGTTGGAAAAGGACAAGGCTTCGCATGTAAATATATGTAACTACTCACTTGGGTAAGTGAGCCACATTGTGATTCTGCAAAACCAAAATGAAACTCTGCCTCCCATATGAATGGGGGCTGTGGTAGATGCCTTCCAGTGCCAGTATGATGCCAGCAATGAGAGCTGTACTTCCTAACGATGTGTCAGTCGTACCAGCCAGCACAGGCAGCATGGTGGCACAGTGGTTCGCACTGCTGCCTCACAGTGCTAGAGACCCAGGTTTTATTCCTGTCTCAGGTGACTGTCTGTGTGGAGTTTGCACGTTCTCCCCGTGTCTGCATGGGTTTCCTCCCACAGTCCAGGGTAGAACATAGTGTGTAATTTTTTTTTGACAACCGAAAAATAGGTGGGAAGGTAAGACATGATGAGGTCATACAGAGACAGCAGGTGGATATAGAATGAGTATAGGACAGTGCACAAAAACTTGGTTTATGAAATTACTTTGGTAGGAAGAATCAAAAGACCAGTGATTACAGAGAGAGTTTCTTTAAAAAATGCAATGCAAAAGGATCGGGTTTACTTGTGCACGAAACACAAAAGGTTAGAAAAGAGGCGCAACAAGAGGCCCAAATGGAAATGTTAGGGAGAAAGGGGAATGGCGTTTAAAATTAGGAAATTCTTGTTACACAGTCCAGTCCTTCAACAATGATGCTCTGTAGCAGCAGTGTGTACTACCTACAAGATACACTGCATAAATTCACCAAAGTTCCTCAGACAGCACCTTCCAAACCCACGGCCATGTCCATCTAGAAGAACAAGAGCAGCAGTTACATGGGAACACCACCACTTTCAAGTTCCCATCCAAGCCACTCATCACCCTGATTTGGAAATATATCACTTGGTCAAAATGCTGGAATTCCCTCCTTCAGGGCATTGTAGGTCAATCCACAACAGGTGGACTGCAGTGGTACAAGAAGGAAACTCACCACCACCTTCTCAAGGGGGCAACTATGGATGGGCAATAAATGCTGGCCTCAACCTATAGTGCCCACATCCCACAGGTGAGTAAGCAAAAACTATACAGGGTGCTGGTGAGGTCACACTCATAGTTTTAACCACCTATTTAATAAAGTACATTGGCCCTGGGGGTGGTTCAAAAGAGATTTGCAAAGCTGATTCCTAATGGTGTTGACTTATTATAAATGGTTGAACAGGTCAGGCCTTTATTCATTGGAATTTGGAAGAAATGTTGGGTAATCTTACTGAAATATACAAGATTCTGAGGGGGGCTGACAAGGTAAATGTTGAGATGTTTCCACTAATTGGGGAGTCACGAATTTGGGGATATAGTTGCAGATTAAGCAGACATTCATTCAAATCTGCGACAGAAGGAAAATCCTGCTAGAATGCAATGATCATCTAGAATTGTTTACCCAGAAAGTTGTGGAGGTGAGATCACTGCACAATGTTAAAAAAAGAAGAAATCAACTAGGCAAAAGTGACGATGGCAGATGCTGGAGATTAGAATTGAGATTGTGATACTGAAAAAGCACAGCAGGTCAGAGAGCAGCCAAGGAGCAGGAAAATCGAAATTTAGGGCAAAGGCACTTCATCAGGAATGAGGCTGGGAGCTTTCAGTGTGGGGAGATAAATGGGAGGGGGGTGGAGCTGGGGCGAAGGCAGCTGTGAGTGCAATAGGTGGATGGAGGTAGAGGTAATGATGATAGGTCAGAGGGGAGCGTGGGATAGTCTCTGAAGCACTCTGCGAGTAGGCGTCCTGTCTCCCCAGTGTAGAGGAGACTGCATCGGAAGCAACAGATATAGTAAATGACATTTGGAAGTGCAGGTGAAACTTTGATGGATGTGGAAGGCTCCTTTGGAGCCTTGGACAGAGGTGAGGGGGGAGATGTGAGCACAGGTTTTGCAATTCCTGTGGTGGCAGGAGAAGGTACTGGGAGGGGAAGCTGGGTTGTTGGGGGGCACGTGGATCTGACAAGGCAGTCACAGAGGGAACGGTCTTTACAGAAAGTAGAGAGTGATGGGGAGGGAAATATATCTTAAGGACATCTCCGAGACATCCGCATCTACCAACCCCACTGCCACGTGGCTGAACACTTCAACTTCCCCTCCCACTCTGCCAAAACATGCAGGTCCTGGATCTCCTCCATCACCACTCCCTTACCACCCGACACCTGGAGGAAGAACGCCTCATCTTCTGCCTCTGGATGCTCCAAACCCAGTGCATCAATGTGGACTTTACCAGTTCCCTCATTTCTCCTCTCCCCACTTTACCCCAGTACCAAACTTCCAGCTCAGCAATGCCCTCATGACCTGTCCTACTTGTCCATCTTCCTTCCCACCTATCTGCTCCACCCTCTCCTCCAACCTATCACCATTACCCCCATCTCCATCCACCTATTGGACTCTCAGCTACCTTCCCCCAGCCCCATCCCCCTCCCAGTTATCTCTCCACGCCCAGGTTGCAGCCTCATTTCTAATAAAGGTCTTTTGTCCGAAACGTCGATTTTCCTGCTGCTGGGACGCTTCCTGACCTGCTGTGCTTTTTCAGCACCACACTGTCGATGTTAAAAGAGGAGCTGGGCAGAGTTTTGAAAGATGGCAATTTGAAGACTACAGAGCTGCCACAAAGCAAGAGTTGAGGTCTGGGTAGATCAGCCTTGACCTTGTGGAATGGTGGGGAGGACGAGAGGGGCTGAATGGCCTACCCCTCCTCTATGTTCTTATGTACATTCCTTGGATTGCAATTCCAGCTTTTTAGTGAAACATCCTTCCTCAAATCCTCCCGACAATTAACGTGGAAGTTTTTTTAGTCGCTGACCTCTTTCAGGATACCTGTATGTCTCCCCTACACCAGGATTACAATAGAGTGATCACAATTGTCCCTGGCGGATCAGCAATGTTTCAACTGCTTTCAGTTATTTGTCCCCCCAATCGCCAACTGTAAAATAAGTCAAGATGCTTTGCTAGAAATTGAAGTTACCGTTGTATATTTTCCACTAAATTACTCTTTACAACATATAAAGGCATTTCTCACCCGCGAATAATCACATTCCTGGTGCAGTGGCTGCTGGGCAGCTGAAATTGGCGCATGTCTGACCCGACACTGTTCCATTTTCCATGATCACGGAACAGGCGTAGTAATCACCGTCCAAGAACAATACGCAGATCCATATCACTGACGGGAGTAAAAGTTGTAAGACCAATTTGCTGTAAATTAAAATTAATTTCCAACTTGTCCTGCAATCTTCAGAACGGTGCCATTGATGTGAATCAAGTTGCAGCAGTAATCTCATCAACAACAATATCACTGAAGGTACACAGAAAAATAGCCAGGCAAAGGTGAGGTTCTGTTCATGTCCGGTACATGGACACGGGATATGTTTGTCCAGAAGAATTTGCAATCCATAAAGGATTAGAACCAGCATAGTGTTCCCGATGATTGTGCCTTTTTTCAATAACGTTTTTAATATTTCAGGATCCATCGCACCAATAAATTGGCAATTCACTGGAGCACTCAGTTACAAAGTTTGAAGTAACTGCAGTAAGTGATGGGTAAGTTTAAATATGTGTTAAGCCCCGCCCAGGTAGATACTGAGGTTGTTCCAACAGGTTGTCTACAACTATATTTGTCTTAATTTGTCGACTCATCAAAAACACGAAGCAGAAGTGCGAATCTTAGTGGTCTTGCAAATTGGCACAGCCCATCTGTTTACTAAAATGGAACAAAGAACTGGGAATGCTGGATATGGAAATCAAATAAAACAGACATTTCTGGAGAAACTCAGCAGATCTGTGGAAAGAAACCCGAGTTAACACTTTGAGTGCAGTGGCCTTTTTACCGAACTCAAGAGTCTTACGTTCAAAGCATTCAGCCTATGCAAGAGTCTCTGATCCTCACTTCCTCTGTCACTTCTTGAGGTTTTTTTTTTCAGAACACAAAATTGATAGACTGGGTCTTTCCCCTTCAAATATGAAGTCTGAGGGATGACCCAGTACCAAAATCTTTAAAATGATGACATGTTTCAATCGAACATCTCCTGGTTGTGGGAAAGGTAACAGGTGATTATTCTGAGATTGTTAGAGTGGAAGTGAAGTATAACACATTTCAATGCCATACGAATCTGCTTATGTTCCTAACTGCAGCCTCAACCCTGACTACCAGCCGCCACCACCTCTGTCAACCTTGACTCTTCCTCCTCAGCTTCAGCCCCACCTGAACATCCCTCTCTTCACATCCTCAGTAGCACAGATGCTAGTCTTCAGTCAATTTGATGTGGTATAAAAAGACAGCTGAGTGCTCTGCATGCTGGAAAGGCTAAAGGCCCAGGCAGCATTCTGACAATAGTTCGAAAGGTATGCTACAGACTGGGCGGACCTTATAAAAACTGAGAAATAAATTACAGTTCAAAGGCTGGGAAATCTGCAATAAGCATCAGATGTTTCTTCCTGCTAGCATGTGTCCATTATTGTCAAGACACAAGTCCATAACATCATAAGATATAGGTCCAGAATTAGGCCATTCAGCCCATCAAGGCTGCTCCAACATTTGATCGTCATTGATATGTTTCTCAATCCTGTTCTCCTGCTTTCTCCATGTCATTTTTGATTCCCTAACCAATCAAAACCTACTTATCTCTGTATTAAATATACTAAATGACTTGGCCTCCATAGAATTCTGTGGCAATGAGTTCCATGGATTACCTTCTCGCAGAGGAAATTCCTCCTCATCTCAGTTCAAATGGTTGTCCCTTCACTCCGAGACTGTACTTTCAGCTCCTTGTCTCTCCCACTGGTGCAAGCATTTTCTCTATGTCCACTCTGTGCAGGGTTCTCAGTATTCTATAAGTTTCAATTAGAGCCCCGCCGCTCATTCTTCTAAATGCCATAAAGTATAGACCAGGGTCATCAATCACTTTTCATATGACAAACGCTTTATCCCAGGATCATTCTTGTAAATGTTTTCGGGTCCCCTCCAAAGTCAGCACATCCTTCCTTAGGAAAAGGACATAAAATTGCTCACAATATTCCAAATATAGCCTGACCAGAGCCTTATACAGCCTTAGCACTACATCTCTGCTCCTGTGTTCTACCCGTTTTGAAATGAATGCTAAATTGCATTTGCTTTCCCACATGCCAACTGAATCTGTACGTTAACCTGAATCCTAAGCTACGTTCTCCAAGTCCGTTTGTGTTTCAGATTACCAAAGCCTTTCCCTACTTAGAAAACATTTTGTGCCTCTATTCTTCTGACAGAGTGCACAACCTCACACTTTCGCACATTATATTCCATCAACTATCTCTTTGCCACTCTCTTGGCCTGTGCAAGTCACTCTACCGTCTCCCTGCTCCCTCAAAATTACCTACCCCTCCATCTACCTTTCTTGTCATCTGCAAACTTAGTAACAGTGCCCTTAGTTCCTGTATCCGGATTGTTAAGTGCAATGTGAATAGTTGCAGGTGCAACACAGACCTATGTGGAACTCCACTAGTACCACCTGCCATCCAGAAAAATACCCCCTTAACCTAATTCTCTGCCTTCTACCAGTCAGCCAATCCTCCAATTATGCCAGTACCTCACCCATAACACCATAGGCTCACCTTATTTCACAGCCTCCTGTGTGGCACCTTGTCAAGGCCTTCTGGAAAACTAAATAGATTATGTCCATCTAACTTGTTCATATCTCCTCAAAGCATTCGAACATATATGTCAAACATGACTTCCCCTTGAGAAAGCCAAGCTGACTCAGCTCTCTTTTACAATGCACTTCCAAGCAATCTCATTATTAATAATGGACTCTAAAATCTTACCATCGATGAAGGTCAAGCTAACTGTGTGCAGTTTTGGTCGCCATACTATAGGAAGGATGTGGAGGCACTGGAACGGGTGCAGAGGAGGTTTACCAGGATGTTGCCTGGTATGGAAGGAAGATCGTATGAGGAAAGACTGAGACACTTGGGGCTGTTTTCATTAGAGAAAAGAAGGTTTAGGGGTGACTTGATTGAGGTGTACAAGATGATTAGGGGGTTAGATAGGGATGACAGTGTGAACCTTTTCCCGCGTATGGAGGGGGGTATTACAAGGGGGCATAGCTTAAAATTAAGGGGGGGTAGATATAGGACTGAAGTTAGGGGTAGGTTCTCCACTCAGCGAGTCGTAAGTTCATGGAATGCCCTGCCAGCAGCAGTGGTGGACTCTCCCTCTTTATGGGCATTTAAGCGAGCATTGGATAGGTATATGGAGGATAGTGGGTTAGTATAGGTTAGGTGGGCTTGGATCGGCGCAACATCGAGGGCCAAAGGGCCTGTACTGCGCTGTATTATTCTATGTTCTATGTTCTATGTTCTAAACTCTGATTCTTTGTTCCCCATTCCTGATTCTCCAGTCTCATTTTACAGTGGTCCAGTGTCTGTTCTTGCCTTTCCAAGATCTAAATATCCCTTGCAGTCTTTCATATTGCCCTCATATTTCATTGTCGCTCCTTATTGCTTTTTTAGCTATCTTCTGCTAGGTTTTAAGGGCCTTCCAATCCTCTAATTTCCCACTAATATTCAATATATTGTATGCTTTTTCTTTTACTTTAATGCTTCCCTCATCCTCCACTAGTATGCTTCGTCTTCCTTGGGATTAATGTCTGCTGTGACTTCTGAATTCCACCCAGGAAGTCCTGCCATTGCTGCTCCACCATCTTTCCTGCTAGACTCCCCTAGGAGAAAGTGAGGACTGCAGATGCTGGAGATCAGAGTTTAAAAATGTGTTGCTGAAAAAGCACAGCGGGTCAGGCAGCATCAAAGGAACAGGAGAATTGATGTTCAGGCATAAGCCCTTCTTCAGGACTCCCCTTCCAATCAACGTCAGAAGCTCCTTCTTCATGCTACGTAGTTATTTTTACACAATTTTAATACTAATGCATTTGATTCTAGCTTGTACCTCTCAAACTGCTGGGTGCATTCAATCATATTATGGTCACGATCCCAGAGGGACTGGACGAAGTTCTTTCACCTTAAGCTCTCTTGTCAAGTCTACCCCATTATACATCACTAAATCCAGAATTGTCTGTTTGCAAATGGATTCTTCCACAAGTTGCTTGAATAAAAACTCACAGGAATTCCACAAATTCCTCTTCTTGATATCAACTACCAACCTCATTTCCCCAGTCCTCCTGCAAATTGAAGTCCCCCATGATTATTGTAATAGTGCCTTTCTTAAATGCCTTTCCAATCTCTCAATTTATTTTCTTCTCCATATCCTGACTCCAGTACAAAATCCCATCAGAGTATTTTATTCTTTGTGGTTTCTCAACACTACCTACTCAGACTTTATATCACTTCTTGCGATCATTTTAATTTCATTTCTTACTAACAAGACAAATCTGCCCCCCTGTGGCCATCTGGCCTGTCATTTTGATAGGATGTGTATCCTTGAGTTCCTAGCACTGATCTTCTGGCAGCCATGACACTGTGATGCCTACAACATTCTACTGCATTCTGCACTACAAGCTAAAATTTACCTTGTTTCATATACTGCACCAGTAAGATGTGAAGTCCGATAGGGGCAATGCTTACATGATAAAAGTGAAGGAGGAGGGTAAGGATTAAATCAAAATAGAGGGGGAAATAAAATGCTCCACTCCCTGCAGTGCCCACCGTTCCCTAAGGTATCGACAGCATTTAGTGGTCACGGCATGCTCCCTCCCCAGGGACACCAGCTCAATGATAGCTCAATGATAGAAGGAGGGGCAGACGGTCAGTTTAAATGGCCCCCCTCCATGTCCTGAACCCATTATAAGCCATCCTGAACAGACCAGGAGCAGACCTCCGAGGATGTCCTCTGTCCTGCCCAACAGTAAGTTATCAAGTTCCGTCAGAGTACTTGAGAATGTCATCATGTTAGAAGTTGCACAACACATTCTACCTATTGATAATGTAGTTCATGGAAACCTGGCTAAAAGAAGGGCTGGATGCAAGGTGGTTCATAAAATATATAAAATGAATGGATTGAGGAGGGGTAGCAGTATTGCCTGAAGAGAACATTAGAGTGTTAGAGAGAGAGAGAGAATACCACAGTAGGGCCAAGGGTAGAATCCATTTCGCAGAAACTAACAAACATGAAAGGTGTAGTTACATTGCTCAGTGGAATCTGTTGGCCAAAAACCTAGTGAAAAATGCTGAAGGAATACGAGAGATACAGAGAAGTGCAAGAAATATAGATAAATGGTCAATTAGTTTATATCTTCATTCAAAGGATGTGGGCAATGCTGTCTAGACCAGCATTTATTGCCTGACCCTAACTGACGCATCAACGGGTGACTTTACTTACCTTACAATAGATTGTGATGATAATAAAGAATTCTTAGAATGCATTCAGAAAATGTTTCTTCAGGCTGAGTTTAACAACTTCACTAGGTGACAAACTGAGTATATTTATGGCACCAGAAACATCGCATTGTAGTGTGCTATGTCACATAATGACCTCCTCAGGAGACTGACATGGGATGCCCTTCATTGTCCAGGAGAGGTTGATAGCCAAGTTTGGTACCCTCAACTGGGACACTATGTCACACGACAGATGGCCCCACGACACTATACACACACACACACACATATATAACTTTATGGAGTGAATTTGCATTTGCAGAACTGTAATTGCGGATACATTCTATTTTGTTCAAAAAACACACAATCTGTAGGCAGTCAATGCAGACAGTCAATCCATGTAACATTTTATAAATTCCTACTTTGGAAATAAAACCAATCTGACTCAAGTTTGGGATACAGACGGACTCTGACCTCACACCTTTTATGCACTGTCTAAGGTGAGATGTCACCTTTTTTTATAAAACCTTAAGTTATTTCGAGAATGTGATTTCTGATTTACTTATGAATGAATTGATAGCTGCAATCCATTCTAAAAGATGAAAGACTTAACAGCAATCTTAGTTTGTTCAATATATCATATCAGTTGCATGCTTGACACTGTCTTATGATCCTGCCCCAACAACTACCTGAAGAAGGAGAAGCTAATACTTACAAATAAACCTGTTGCACTATAACCTGGTGTGTGTGATTTTCAACAATTGTAAAAAATTAATTCATTGCTAGGCCAGCCTTTACTGCCATTCGTAATTACCCCAGGGAAGGCACGAGTGAGTTGCCTTTTTAAATCTCTGCAATCCTTCACAGTGCTGTTAGAGAGAATTTTGCTGCAACGACATTGAAGGAATCGTGATATAATTTCAAGTCAAAATGATGAGTAGGTCAGACGGGGACTTGCAGGCATGGTATTCTCATGTATCTGCTGCCCTCGACTCTCTAGACAGCAAAGATTACATGTTTGGAAGACGCTGGAGAGGAGGTTTGATGAATTCCTGCTGTTTAGAATCATAGAATCCCCATAGACCCTATTTGCTCATGTCGAGCAAACCTTCATCCAGAATCTCAAACTGAGCTACAAATCTTCTCAAAACTCACCAATCATATTCATACTTTTAATGATTTTTATTTTTGTCATAGCAATTGCTGTATTGACTACAATAGAGAACAAGTAAGCAGACCAAGAATACCAAATGTTAAAGGCCACCAATGAGCTGTTATTACATGTGGAGAGCTAAGAAAATGAGTTTTATTGAAAAAGAAATTGTGGAAAATTAATATAATCTTTAAAGTAAACATAAGCAAACAACAAACTAAGATCAAAAAGCCTTATGTCAGGGACTTGCTTCTGAATCTGCAATTTACACCTACTGATATTCAATAACCAAAGAGACCATCAGAAGTTAGCAGTGTTGTTTCTGATTAATTTTACCAGACTTGAATCAATTATTAAAAATCACACAACACCAGGTTATAGTCCAACAGGTTTAATTGGAAGCACACTAGCTTTCGGAGTGACGCTCCTTCACCTGATGAATCACCTGATGAAGGAGCGTCGCTCCGAAAGCTAGTGTGCTTCGAATTAAACCAGAAAGACACTGACAGTAATGGTTGTAAACAGAAAACAATAAATACTGGAGATCACAACAGGTCAGACAACATCTATGGAGAGAGAGCAAGCGAACATTTCAAGTCTAGATGAATCTTCATCAGAGCTAACTATGTAAGTTGGCTTGCTGAGCTGAAAGGTTTGTTTCCAGATGTTCTATCTATTTACTTCAAGATGAAAGGAAGCCATGCAAATAAAATCTAATTAGTATTTCTACCTCGCTGCAATAATGGAAGTGCAAGTGAGATTCAATCAACGGGTGACTTTATTTACCTTACAATAGATTGTGATGATAATAAAGAATTCTTAGAATGCATTCAGAAAATGTTTCTTCAGGCTGAGTTTAACAACTTCACTAGGTGACAAACTGAGTATATTTATGGCACCAGAAACACCGCATTGTAGTGTGCTATGTCACATAATGACCTCCTCAGGAGACTGACATGGGATGCCCTTCATTGTCCAGGACTTCCTGGGAATGGAGAAACTATGCCATGTTCTTTGCAGTCTGCAACACATTATCGATGAGGATGAGCACATTGCTGAAACCTTCCCTTCACCTCCAAATCTTGCATTTAAACAACCACCAAACCTTAAACAGACCATTGTTCGCAGCAAACTGCCCAGCCTTCAGGACAACATCGACCACAACACGTTACAACTCTGTCATGGCAACCACTGCAAGATGTGTCAGAGTGTTAACATGGATACCACCATTAAATGTGAGGACACCACTCACCATACACACAAAAGGTACTCAGCCAACCTTGTCTATCTTATATGCCGCAGGCAAAGTTGTCCTGAGGCATGGTACATTGGTGAGAACAAGCATGACAACGCATGAATAGACACTGTGCAATAATCGCCAGACAGGAATGTTCCCTCCCAGTGGGGGATCACTTTGGCAGTCAGGTACATTCAACTTTGGTCTTTGGGTCACTGTCCTCCAAGGCGGACCTTGGGATAGACAACAATGCAAAGTGCTGAAAATGTGTTGCTGGAAAAGCGCAGCAGGTCAGGCAGCAACCAAGGAGCAGGAGAATCGACGTTTCGGGCATGAGCCCTTCTTCAGACGCCTGCTCCTTGGATGCTGCCTGACCTGCTGCGCTTTTCCAGCAACACATTTTCAGCTCTGATCTCCAGCATCTGCAGTCCTCACTTTTTTCTCAACAATGCAAAGTGGCCAAGCAGAGGTTGATAGCCAAGTTTGGTACCCTCAACTGGGACACTATGTCACACGACAGATGGCCCCACTACACTATACACACACACACATTTTCAACAATTGTAAAAAATTCATTCATTGCTAGGCCAGCCTTTACTGCCATTCCTAATTACCCCAGGGAAGGCACTAGTGAGTTGCCTTTTTAAACCTCTGCAGTCCTTCACAGTGCTGTTACAGAGAATTTTGCCCCAACGACATTGAAGGAATTGTGATATATTTTCAAGTCAAAATGATGAGTAGGTCGAACGGGGACTTCCAGGCGTGGTGTTCCCATGTATCTGCTGCCCTCGACTCGCTAGACAGCAAAGATTACATGTTTGGAAGACGCTGGAGAGGAGGTTTGATGAATTCCTGCTGTTTAGAATCATAGAATCCCTATAGACCCTATTTGCTCATGTCGAGCAAACCTTCATCCAGAATCTCAAACTGAGCTACAAATCTTCTCAAAACTCACCAATCATATTCATACTTTTAATGATTTTTATTTTTGTCATAGCAATTGCTGTATTGAATACAATAGAGAACAAGTAAGCAGACCAAGAATACCAAATGTTAAAGGCCACCAATGAGCTGTTATTACATGTGGAGAGCTTAACTAACAGTGCTTTGAAGATTGCACAGAATAACTCAGTGCTCACAATGAAGCTCCAGCCTCAACAGTGGGGCTGCAATGCTTAGGATATGAAGAATGGGAATTGACTTTTGAAGTTGGCTCAATTAATTAGACATCACTTTATGGAGAGACAATAATGAGAAAGAGTGAGATAATTAGAATGGAACGTGAAGATATTGTCACAACAAAGAATTAAGCTGCACTCCAAACGCAATTGCAAGCTTTCACAGAGCATGAAAAGAAACTTGTAAAGCATTCTATATTTGGGCAAAAATTGAGAAAGTGTCTCATAGTTGATGACTTAGATGTTAATGCAAGTTGAAGCATTTTGGAGCTCAATTACATTTTTGGACCTTAATAACTTATAATAAGACAATCCTTTGACTTGCTTAGAAAAAATTCTGGTCAGAAACTTAAATACGTTCTGCTTGAGTTTAATCCTCCAACCCTATAACTCAATTTTTTTTTAAGTACTTGGCGAAGACAGTTGTTGCAGACATTTTACTGAAAGTGCACATAACAGAGACTGTAAAATGGTCAAGAAATTTTTGAGGTGTGATGAAAATGCCTCTTTCACTTATTTTGGAGGCGGTGTAATGAAACTGTGAAGTTTACATATAAGTGTTTCAATATACTTTGGAATTCCAAGAACCCAAATACTTTCCAAGCTAACTCTCATGAATTTGTCTGTATGATGGAGTTTAAAATTAGTTTACTTTAAAAAACTACACTATTTATAATTCCGAGAAAGGAAGTTACTCACAGGGCTGAGGGAGAGAACTGTCCATGTTCATTCAGTCAGTGCGAGAGAGCTGATCAAGACAGAAGCATGTATCAAGCCCTGAAATATTGGGAAGTCTTTCAATGAAGTAACATGTGCTAAGCAGATTCATCAACATCATTTGTCTCCTCCATGACAAGATCTCAGCAACAGTCCTTGCCCACAGTAATGTGACAGAATCCTTTGAGGTTAAGATAGGAATCAAACAGGAATGCATCATCACCCCTACCCTTTCTCCATCTCCATTGCCATCATTCTTTATCTTGTGAAGAACAAGCTTCCCAGTGGTGTGGACATTGTCTGGAGCCTAACAATGATAATTAAGATGTGGATGTGCCAGTATTGGACTGGAGTGGACAAAATTATAAATCGCACAACACCAGGTTATAGTCCAACATGTTTGTTTGGAAGTACGAGCTTTTGGAGCACTGCTCCTTCATTGGGGAGGTGTGGAGCAGGATCATAACACAGAATGTACAGCAAAAGATCACAGTGTCACGCAACTGAAATGAGATATTGAACAAACCTAGATTGCTGTTAAGTCTTGCATATTTTAGAATGGGTTGTAGGTTCCTGTTCATTAATATGTAAATCCCAGAACTTCTTTCAAGTCACATTCTTGAGGTAACGTAATGATTGGTAAGATTCAGACAGACTGTAACCTCACACCTTGTCTGAGCTGAGATGTCACTTTTTTTGTATAAAACCTTAAGTTATCTTGAGAATATAACTTGAAAGAAGTTCAGGGATTTACATATTAATGAACCGAAATCTCCAACCCATTCTAAAACATGAAAGAATTAACAGCAATCTAGGTTTGTTCAATATATTGTTTCAGTTACATGACACTGCGATCTGTTGCTATAAATTCTGTGCCTTATGATCCTGTTGCACAACTACCTGATGAAGGAGCAGCGCTCTGAAAACTAGTACTTCCAATTTGTTGGACTATAACCTTAAAAATCACACAATACCAGTTTATAGTCCAACCGATTTATTTGAAAGCTTTAGCTTTCCAAACGCTGCTACTTCATCAAGAGGTTGTGGACCCAATAACCTGATGTTGTGTGAATGATAATTAAGGAAGAGCTATTTACACTTACAGCGGATGAGTTGAAAATTTAATTATTTCAAACCCATCAACATATTAAAATCTCTCTCCCTTAGATATGAGTTAGACTGGGGTCTTTCTACAGGAACAGCGCTAGATATTCAAGGAATTGAAATAGTTGAAAAGCTGTACAAGGGGGTACTGATTCATATTGACAGATGTGTTCAATTTATGAAGAGTGCACTGTGTGTTTAAAATGTTTGGATCTTTGTTGTAAAGGAATTGTTGTAGGGTCTTATTTCATTTATCTTCAGTTTGGTTAATAAACCTGTTTTATCGTTGAAATAAAAACTACAGTATCGCGTCAACGATCACTTTAAAATAAACACAATCCAATTAGATAGACTCCAGTCAGAAATGTGATATGTCTGATCAACTGGGAATGATTAATGGGAATTCTCCCATTGGAACTGGG
>NW_025210543.1:0-2695 GCF_004010195.1 Chiloscyllium plagiosum
GCACCTGTGTATAATACAGGGAAGAGCAGCACCTGTCTATAATGCAGCATTTAAGAGGCATTTGGATGGGTATATGAATAGGAAGGGTTTGGAGAGATATGGGCTGGTTGCTGGCAAGTGGGACGAGATTGGGTTGGGATGTCTGGTCGGCATGGACAGGTTGGACCGAAGGGTCTGTTTTCATGCTGCACATCTCCATGATCACTCTCCATCACCCTGGCCTCCCTCCGCAAGCAGAAGTGGTTTTGAAATCTAATAACAAACACCCACAGGCTTCCTGCCCTCCTGAAATACACATTTATGCCTGTGGAAGACTTTGATTTGTTCTGTTTTTCTCCCTGCCTTCCGTAGGGCCAAGCAAATATTCCAGCTGAGATTAGTTAACTCAGTAGTAAAAGCTTTACTTTTGATAAAATGTGATTCATAAAATTAGACTCAATTGTCTGATTTGTATTTTGGTTAGAGTGGTCCTGGAAAAGCACAACAGGTCAGGCAGCATCCGAGGTGCAGGAAAATCCATGTTTCGCGCAAAAGCCCTTCATCAGGAATAGAGCTCTAATGCTTTCCCTTGAATGATGCTTTAAATGTTGCTGGGCCTGACCATCTGGTCTGTCAGATAATGCAATTTCGCATTCATTTATCCAAGGGATGCAATGGACTTAAATGATTATTGTCTCACCTCTTCTCTACCAAAAGCTGCTTCCCCCACTCAAATATCCCAGTCACAAACCTACTCCTTCTAAGCTTTCCTTTGGTGCCAATAACCAGATCGAGCCTGTCAAAAGTTGGCAGCCAGTGAACTAAAAAGGTCAACTCAGGAAAAAAAAATGAATGAGAATTTTTGAGTTGCCAACTCTTTTCCCCCACAAAGTCTGTTTGTTAATGCTGTGATTTTCACAGGTAACCTTTCTCTGGTTGAAAGTTTTGAAATGAGGAGTCACTGCCATTTCCATGGAACTCTATTTTGTTTCTAATAGGAATGTAGGATTTTGAAAAGATTTATCTGCAGTGCATGCAATTCCCTCACCATTGCAATTTAATCACACTGGAGACGACTTTTTCTGAAAGAGGGTTCCTGTCTCTCCCTCCTGGGTGAAAGATTTTTATGCAAATCCCCTCTAACTGTCCTGCTCCTTGTATTAAACTGTAACCCCTGATTATTAACAATTAACGAGGGGATAAAGTTTTCCATGCCCCTTAGAACGCTGCACGTTAACCAGATTCTCCCCCAACCAGCCCCCTTCACTGTTCGTGACTTAGTTCTGCATTTAACATGATCATTCCTGATTGGAAAGCTGAGTCTGCTGGGTCAATGTGGGTAAAGATCTGCCAGCTTGCTTACCCACAGCACGGCCACCCAACACAGAAAATCAAGTCTTTCCAAATCATACAAGGAACACCCAGAATGCTTCAGCATTGACCAAACAGACTAACAAGGGAAACCAGACTTGACCATAGTCCCTCGCAGACTAGGCAAACTGACAATAAGCTTCCTGGACCCGATACCCACAGCTGTCCTAAAGCCCTAAGGGCAGTCTCCTACCTCAGTGCTACCAAACGACAGGTCAGACAGAGAGGCACCAGAATACCCCTCTCACGGGAGAGTGACAATGGAAACGCCTGACTGCCAGGAAAAGGGACAATCTCACCTCCCCTCAAAGTGAGCTGGAATCTCCGAATCCCATTAGGAACTGATTGATGCTGTCAGGATGCTTCATTGGATCCACATTCAGGACGTTCTTCTGAGAACTGCTTTGTGGTGATCACCATCGGAACTTGATTCCTTGACAATCAAGGCCATTTTATTTTCCCTGTTTTTAATGAGTATCATTGTACTATATTCCTATAAAAACTGGCTTGATTTTCAGCTCAGGGATACCTGAACAGACGGTCTGTGCTGCTTCACTTGGGTCAGATTCTCTTCCATGATATCGCTGTGTTCATAAACGGAATGTTACTCTCACTTCGATCTGGGTTTTGTGATCTCGGCTTCATTGGGCTAATTTCTCCGACACATTAACATTTATATAGAGGGAGAGAGGGAGAGAGGCAGGCAGAGAGAGCGAGCGAGTGGCAGGCAGGTAGGGAGAGAGCTGGCAGGCAGTTAGACCAGAGAGAGAGCCAAAGTGGCAGGCATGTAGAAAGAGAGAGAGGGAGCGGCAGACAGGTAGCGAGAGAGAGAGAGAGAGGCAGACACACACAGAGAGTGAATGCAGGCAAGTAGAGTTAGAGAGTGGCAGGCAGGTAGAGAATCAGAGAGAGAGGCAGGCAGACATGTAGAGAGAGTGTGAGAGACAGACAGGTAAAGAGAGAGAGGCAGGCATGTGTGGAAAGAGAAAGAGAGAGAGAGAGAGAGAAAGAGTGGCAAGCAGGTAGAAACAGAGAGAGAAACAGAGAAGTAGGCAGGTAGAGAATGAGAGACTGTGGCAGGCAGGAAGAGAGAGGGAGGTATCTCAGGCGACCGAATCAACACGGACATCTACTACAAACCGACCGACTCCCACAGCTACCTGGACTACACCTCCTCCCACCCTGCCCCCTGTAAAAGCGCCATCCCATTCTCCCAATTCCTTCGTCTCCGCCGCATCTGCTCCCAGGAGGACCAGTTCCAAAAACGTACAACCCAGATGGCCTCCTTCTTCAAGGACCGCAATTTCCCCCCCGACGTGGTCGACGGTGCCCTCCACTGCATCTC
>NW_025210543.1:4484-5647 GCF_004010195.1 Chiloscyllium plagiosum
AGGCAGGCAGGTAGAGAGAGACAGAGACAGAGAAAGAGAGGCAGATCAGTAGAGAGAGACAGAGTGAGAGAGAGAGAGAGAGAGAGAGAGAGAGGCAGGCTGGTACAGAGAGACAGAGAGAGAGACAGAGGGAGAGACGGAGAGACAGGCAGGCTGAGAGACAGAAAGAGAGGGAGAGGCAGGCGTAGGGAGAGAGAGGGAGAGAGGCAGGCAGTAGAGAGAGACATGGAGAGAAAGAGAGAAGGAGAGGCAGGCAGGTAGAAAGAGAGAGGGAGAGAGAGAGAGAGAGGGAGAGGCAGGCAGGTAGAGATTCACTGAGAGAGAGGCAGGCAGGTAGAGAGATATGGAGAGAGAGAGACAGAGGGCGAGGCAGGCTGGTAGAGAGTGAGACAGACGGAGAGAGGGAGTGGGAGAGGCAGGCAGGTAGAGAGAGACAGAGAGAGAGGCAGGCAGGTAGGTAGAGAGACACACAGAGTGAGGCAGGCAGGGAGGGAGACACAGAGAGAGAGAGGCAGGCAGGGTCGAGAGAGAGAGAGAGAGAGAGAGAGAGAGGCAGGCAGGTAGAGAGAGACAGACAGGGAGAGCGAGAGCGAGAGAGAGAGAGCGAGAGAGGCAGGGAGAGAGAAGGAGAGAGAGAGAGAGGTAGGCAGGTAGAGAGAGACAGAGAGAAAGAGAGAGAGGCAGGCAGGTAGAGAGAGACATGGAGAGAGAGAAGGAAAGTCAGGCAGGTCGAGATTCGCAGAGAGAGGCAGGCAGGTAGAGAGAGACACAGAGAGAGAGAGAGAGAGAGAAAGAAAGAGAGGCAGGCAGGTAGAGAGTGAGACAGAGAGAGAGAGAGAGATAGATAGAGAGGGAGGGAGAGGCAGGCTGGTAGAGAGTGAGACACAGAGATAGATAGATAGAGAGGGAGGGAGAGGCAGGCTGGTAGAGAGTGAGACAGAGAGAGAGACATAGAGAGGGAGGGAGCGGCAGGCAGGTAGAGAGAGAAAGGGAGAGGCAGGCAGGTAGAGAGAGAGAGAGGGAGAGGAGAGAGAGAGGGGGGCAGGCAGGTAGAGAGACAGAGAGAGAGAGGGAGAGGCAGGCTGGTAGAGAGTGAGACAGAGAGAGAGAGAGAGAGAGAGAGAGAGTCTGAGTGTGTGCATTCGTGAGAGAGAGACAGAGAG
>NW_025210543.1:5991-9509 GCF_004010195.1 Chiloscyllium plagiosum
AGAGAGACACACGGAGAGAGAGGCAGGCAGGTAGACAGACACAGAGAGAGGAAGAGGCAGGCAGGTAGAGAGACACAGGGAGAGAAGCAGGCAGGTAGAGCGAGACAGAGAGAGAGTGAAAGGCACGCAGGTGGAGACAGACAGAGACAGAGAGAAAGAGAGAGAGACAGAGAGAGGCAGGCAGGTAGAGAGAGACAGAGAGAAAGAGAGGAGGAGAGGCAGGCAGGTAGAGAGACACACGGAGAGAGAGGCAGGCAGGTAGAGAGAGACAGAGAGAGGAAGAGGCAGGCAGGTAGAGAGACACAGGGAGAGAAGCAGGCAGGTAGAGCGAGACAGAGAGAGAGTGAAAGGCACGCAGGTGGAGACAGACAGAGACAGAGAGAAAGAGAGAGAGACAGAGAGAGGCAGGCAGGTAGAGAGAGACAGAGAGAAAGAGAGGAGGAGAGGCAGGCAGGTAGAGAGACACACGGAGAGAGAGAGGCAGGCAGGTAGATAGACACAGAGAAAGGGAGAGGCAGGCAGGTAGAGATTCACAGAGAGAGAGGCAGGCAGGTAAAGAGAGACAGAGACAGAGAGAGAGGGAGAGGCAGGCCGGTAGAGAGAGAAACAGGGAGAGGCAGCAGGTAGAGAGAGACACACGGAGAGAGCGGCAGGCTGGGAGATAGACACAGAGACAGGGAGAGGCAGGCAGGTAGATAGAGACAGAGAGAGAGAGGGAGAGGCACACAGCTAGAGACAGAGAGAAAAAGAGAGAGAGATAGAGAGAGGCAGGCATGTAGAGAGAGACAGAGTGAGAGGGAGGCAGGCAGGTAGAGAGACACAGAGGGAGAGGCAAGCAGGTAGAGAGGCACAGAGAGAGAGAGGCAGGTAGGGAGGGAGTCACAAAGAGAGAGAGAGGGGCAGGCAGGTCGAGACTCAGAAGGAGAGGCAGGCAGGTGGAGAGACACAGTGAGAGAGGCAGTCAGGTAGAGAGACACAGGGAGAGAGATGCAGGCATGTAGAGAGACACAGAGAGATGCAAGCAGGAAGAGAGAGATAGAAAGAGAGGCAGGCAGGTAGAGAGAGACAGAATGAGAGTCAGGCAGGTAGAGATACACAGAGGGGGAGAGAGAGAGGCAGGCAGGTGGAGAGAGGGAGAGGGAGAGGCAGGCGGGTAGAGAGAGACAGAGGGAGAGGCAGGCAGGTAGACAGAGACAAGGAGAGAGAGCGGGGGAGAGGCAGGCAGATAGACAGAGACAAAGAGAGAAACAGAGAGAGAGCCAGGCTGGTCGAGAGACACAGAGAGAGGCAGGCTGGGAGAGAGACACAGAGAGATGCAGACAAGGAGAGAGGCACAGAGACAGATGCTAGAAGGAGAGAGTCACAGAGAGAGAGGCAGGTAGAGAGAGAAAGAAAGAGAGGCAGGCAGGTAGAGAGAGACAGAGAGAGAGAGGCAGGCTGGGAGAGAGACACAGAGAGATGCAGACAAGTAGAGAGGCACAGAGACAGATGCTAGAAGGAGAGAGTCACAGAGAGAGAGGCAGGGAGAGACAGAGACAGAATGAGAGTCAGGCGGGTAGAGAGACACAGACAGAGAGGCAGGCAGGTAGACAGACGCAGAGAGAGACGCAGGCAGGGAGGGAGACAGAGAACGGCAGGCATGTTCTGACACATAGATAGAGAGGCAGGAAGATAGAGAGAGACACAGAGAGAGGGAGACAGGCTGGTAGAGAGACACAGAGAGAGATGCAGGCAAGAAGAGAGGCACAGAGATAGATGCTAGAAGGAGAGAGTCACAGAGAGAGACAGGTGGAGAGAGAAAGATAGAGTCAGGAGGGGAGAGAGTCACAGAGAGAGAGGCAGGCAGGTAGACTGACACAGAGAGAGAGGCATTCAGGAAGAGAGTCATGGAGAGGGAGAGGCAGTGAGGGAGGAAGAGAGAGAGACAGGCAGGGAGGGAGACACAGAGGGAGAGGCAGGCAGCAAGATAGACTCAGAGGGAGCGGCAGGCAGGTAGAGAGAGACAGAGAGAGAGGCAGGCAGGCAGGTACTGAGTCACAGAGAGAGAGACAGGCTGGTAGAGACACAGAGATGCAGGCAAGTAGAGAGACACAGAGAGATGCAGGTAGGGTGACACAGAGAGAGAGGCAGGCAGGTAGAGAGACAGAGAGAGAGGCAGGCAGGCAGGTACTGAGTCACAGAGAGAGAGACAGGCTGGTAGAGACACAGAGATGCAGGCAAGTAGAGAGACACAGAGACAGATGCCAACAGGGGAGAGTCACAGAGAGAGAGGCAGGCAGGTAGAGAGAGAAAGAAAAGAGAGGCAGGCAGGTAGGGAGAGAGACAGAATGAGAGTCAGGCGGGTAGAGAGACACAGACGGAGATGCAAGCAGGTAGACAAACACAGAGAGAGAGAGAGAGAGAGAGAGACAGGCAGGTAGACAGACAGACACCGAGCCAGGCAGGGAGGGAGACACAGAGAGAGAGAGAGAGGCAGGCAGGGAGGTAGGGAGACAGAGAGACAGAGAGGCAGTCAGGGAGGGAGACACAGAGAGAGATGCAGGTAGGGTGACACAGAGAGATAGGCAGGCAGGGAGGGAGTGACAAAGAGAGAGAGATGCAGTCAGGTAGACAGACAGAGAGAGAGAGGCAGGCAGGTAGAGAGAGAGGCAGGCAGGTAGAGAGAGAGGCAGGCAGGGAGGGAGACACAGGAAGAGAGTGGCAAGCAGGGAGGGAGACAGAGAGAGGGGCAGGCAGGTAGAGAGAGACAGGCAGATAGACAGACAGAGAGAGAGCGGTAGGCAGGGAGGGAGACTCATGGAGAGGCAGGCCGGGAGGGAGACAAAGAGAGAGAAGGCAGGTAGAGAGACATACAGAGAGAGAGAAGCATGCAGGGAGGGAGACAGAGAGAGAGGCAGGCAGGTAGAGAGGCACAGAGAGAGAGGCAGGCAGGTAGAGAGATACAGAGAGAGAGGCAGTCATGTAGAGAGACACAGAGACAGAAGCAGGCAGGTAGAGAGACACAGAGAGAGAGGCAGTCATGTAGAGAGACACAGAGAGAGAGGCAGGCAGGTTGAGAGACACAGAGAGAGAGGCAGGCAGGTTGAGAGACACAGAGAGAGAGGCGGAAAGGTATAGAGAGATCGAGAAAGAGACAGAGAGAGTGAGTGTCCGGCAGAGAGAGAGATTGTGGCAGGCAGGGAGAGAGAGTAGCAGGTCTGTCCAGGCAGGCAAGGAGAGAGAGAGAGAGAGAGACAGGCAGGGAGAGAGAGAGAGTAGCAGGGCCGTAGAGGCAGGCAGGTGGAGAGAGTGACTTAGTGAGTGAGAGGGTGGCAGGTGGTGTTTGAGGGGTGGTGTGCAGAGAGTGACAGAGAGGGAGAGAAAGAGACATGTAGGTACAGAGACAGAGAGAGGGATGGAGCGAGGAGCACTTTTTGTCATTTACATAAAATGACTGGGATGCGAGCATCAGAGGTACAGTTAGTAAGTTTGCAGATGACTCCAAAATTGCAGGTGTAGTGGACAGCGAAGAGGGTTAC
>NW_025210543.1:9954-11325 GCF_004010195.1 Chiloscyllium plagiosum
AGAGAGAGAGGCAGGCATGTAGAGAGACACAGAGAGAGTGGCAGGCAGGTAGAGAGACACAGAGAGAGAGGCAGGCAGGTAGAGAGAGAGAAGGAGAGGCAGGCAGGTCGAGAGACAGAGGGAGAGGCAGGCAGGTATAGAGAGGGGGGGAGAGGCAGGCAGGTAGATAGACAAAGGGAGAGGCAGGCTGGTAGAGAGACAGAGAGACAGAAGGAGAGGCAGGCAGGTAGAGAAAGAGGGAGAGATAGGCATGTCGAGAGAGAATGAGAGAGAGAGAGAGGCAGGCAGGTAGATAGACACAGAGTTTCAGGAAAGTAGAGAGATAGAGAGAGGCAGACTGCTAGAGAGAGACAGACAGAGGCAGGCAGGTATAGAGACACAGAGAGAGGCAGGCACGTAGAGAGATAAAGAGAGAGAGGCAGGCATGTAGAGAGACACAGAGAGAGTGGCAGGCAGGTAGAGAGACACAGAGAGAGTCGCAGGCAGGTAGACAGACACCGAGGGGGAGAGGCAGGTAGTTTGAGCGACACATGGAGAGAGGCAGGCAGGGAGGGAGACACAGAGAGGGAGGGAGACACAGAGAGGGAGGCCGGGAGGTAGAAAGAGACAGAGGGAGAGGCAGGCAGGGAGGGAGACACAGAGAGTGAGGCAGTCAGGCAGAGAGATACAGAGAGAGAGGCAGGCAGGTAGAGAGACACAGAGAGAGAGGCAGGCAGGTAGAGAGAGAGGCAGTCATGGAGAGAGACACAGAGAGAGAGGCAGGCAGGTACAGAGACACACAGAGAGAGGCAGGCAGGTTGAGAGACACAGAGAGAGAGGCGGAAAGGTATAGAGAGATCGAGAAAGAGACAGAGAGAGTGAGTGTCCGGCAGAGAAAGAGATTGTGGCAGGCAGGGAGAGAGAGTTGCAGGTCTGTCGAGGCAGGCAGGGAGAGAGAGTAGCAGAGCCAGAGAGAGAGAGAGAGAGAGAGAGAGTAGCAGGGCCGTAGAGGCAGTCAGGTGGAGAGAGTGACTTAGTGAGTGAGAGGGTGGCAGGTGGGGTTTGAGGGGTGGTGTGCAGAGAGCGACAGAGAGGGAGAGAAAGAGACATGTAGGTACAGAGAGAGAGAGAGAGAGGGATGGAGCGAGGAGCACTTTTTGTCATTTACATAAAATGACTGGGATGCGAGCATCAGAGGTACAGTTAGTAAGTTTGCAGATGACTCCAAAATTGCAGGTGTAGTGGACAGCGAAGAGGGTTACCTCAGATTACAACAGGATCTGGACCAGATGGGCCAATGGGCTGAGAAGTGGCAGAGGGAGTTTAATTCAGATAAATGCGAGGTGCTGCATTTTGGAAAAGCAAATCTTAGCAGGACTTATACACTTAATG
>NW_025210543.1:11637-14466 GCF_004010195.1 Chiloscyllium plagiosum
TGGTATACCTGCAACATTTAAGAGGCATTTGGATGGGTATGTGAATAGGAAGGGTTCGGAAGGATATGGGCCGGATACTGGCAGGTGGGACTAGATTGGGTTGGGATATCTGGTCGGCATGGGCGGGTTGGACTGAAGGGTCTGTTTCCATGCTGTACATCTCTATGATTCTATTAGACAGTACAGATAGAGAAACTGCACACTGAACTGAGAGTACAGATAGAAAAACAGCACACTGAACTGAGAGAACAGGTAGAGAAATAACACGCTGATCGGACAATACTGACAGAGAAACAGCAAACAGTGAAACAGCACACTGACTGTAGTTTTTCTCCATCTGTACTCAGTGAACTGAGTGAACAGATACAGAAACAGCACACTGAAGTGAGAGTACAGACAGAGAAACAGCACACTGAAGTGAGAGAACAGATAGAGAAACAGCACACTGAACTGAGTGAACAGATAGAGAAACAGCACACTGAAGTGAGAGTACAGAAAGAGAAACAACGCACTGAAGTGAGAGAACATATAGAGATATAACACACTGAACGGAGAGTAAAAATAGAGAAACAACACACTGAACTGAGAGAAAGGATAGAGAAACAGCAAAATAAACCAAGAGTACAGACAGAGAAACAACATAAAGACCTGAGTGTATAGATACAGAATTGCGCACAGAACAGAGAGTACAGACAAAGAAACAAAATACTGAACTGAGAGTATAGACAGAGAACAAAACACACTGAACAGAGAGTACAGATAGAGAGACAGCACACTGAACTGAGAGTACAGATAGAGAGACAGCACACTGAACTGAGAGTACAGATCGAGAAACAGCACACTGAAGTGAGAGTACAGATCGAGAAACAGCACACTGAAGTGAGAGTACAGATCGAGAAACAGCACACTGAACTGAGAGTACAGATAGAGAAACAGCACACTGAAGTGAGAGTACAGATAGAGAAACAGCACACTGAAGTGAGAGAACAGATAGAGATATCTGATTGGAGAGTAAAAATAGAGAAACAGCACACTGAACTTCGAGTACAGATAGAGTAATAACACAATGAACTGTGTGTACCCGTACAGAAGCAGCACGTTGAACTGAGAGTACAGATGAAGAAATAACACAATGAACTGAGTGCAGAGCTAGAGAAACAGCACACTGAACTGAGAGTACAGTGAGAGAAACAACACACTGACCTGAGGGTACAGATAGAGAAACAACACACTGAACTGAGGGTACAGATAGAGAAACAAAACACTGAACTGGGAGTACAGATGGAGAAATAACATAATGAACTTAGTGTACAGACACAGAAACAGGACACTGAACTGAGAGCACAGATAAAGACACAACAGAGTTCAAATAGAGAAACAAAACACTGAATTGAGAGTATAGATAGAGAAATAACAGAATGAACTGAGTGTCCCCATACAGAAACAGCAAACTGATTTGAGAGTACAGACAGTGAAACAGCGCACTGAGCTGAGAGTACAGATCGAGAAATAATACAATGAACTGAGTGTACACATACAGAAACAGCACATTGAACTGACAGTGCAGATAGAGAAATATCACACTGATCAGACTGTACAGATAGAGAAACAATACACTGAACTGAGAGTACAGATAGAGAAATAACACAATGAACTGAGTGTACAGATACAGAAACAGCGCACCAAACTGACACTACAGACACAGAAATAACACAATGAACTGACTGTGCAGATAAAGAAACAGCACACTGAACTGAGAGTACTGAAAGAGAAATAACACACAGAACTGAGAGTAAAGATAGAGAAACAGCAGACTGAACTGTATTCAGACAGAGAAACAAAACACTAAGCTTAGAGTACAGACAGCGTAATAACACAATGAACTGACTGTGCAGATAAATAAACAGCACACTGAACTGAGAGTACCGATAGAGAAATAACACAAAGAACTCAATGTCCAGATATAGAAACAGCACACTGAACTGAGAATAATGATAAAGAAATAGCACACTGAACTGAGAATAATGATAAAGAAACAGCACACTGAACTGAGAGTACAGATAGAGAAATAACACAATGAAGTGAGTATACAGAAACAGCAATAGCATACTGAACTAACACTACAGATAAAGAAACAACACACTGGATTGAGAGTACAGAACGAGAAATAACACACTGATCAGACAGTACAGAAAAAGAAACGAAATACAGAGCACAGAAAGAGAAACAACACACTGAACTGAGAGTACAGACAGATATAACACAATGAACTGAGTGTACAGTTATCTTAGCCTGCTGGACAAACTTTCCTCATTCCTGAAGAAGGGCTTATGCCTGAAACGTCGATTCTCCTGTTCCCTGGATGCTGCCTGACCTGCTGCGCTTTTCCAGCAACACATTTTCAGCTCAGTACAGATACACAACAGCATACTGAAATGACAATACAGATACAGAAACAACAGACTGAATTGAGTGTACAGACAGAGAAACAGCACAATAGTTAGACAGGACAGAGAGAGAAACAGCACACTGAACTGAGAGTACAGATAGAGAAATAACACAATGAAGTGAGTATACAGAAACAGCAATAGCATACTGAACTAACACTACAGATAAAGAAACAACACACTGGATTGAGAGTACAGAACGAGAAATAACACACTGATCAGACAGTACAGAAAAAGAAACGAAATACAGAGCACAGAAAGAGAAACAACACACTGAACTGAGAGTACAGACAGATATAACACAATGAACTGAGTGTACAGTTATCTTAGCCTGCTGGACAAACTTTCCTCATTCCTGAAGAAGGGCTTATGCCCGAAACGT
>NW_025210543.1:18586-19832 GCF_004010195.1 Chiloscyllium plagiosum
AAGGATGAGGGGTGACTTGCTAGAGGTTTATAAGATGATCAGAGGAGTAGATAGAGTAGACAGTCAGAAACTTTTTTCCCCGGGTACAACAGAGTGTTACAAGGGGACATATATTTAAGGTGAAGGGTGGAAGGTATAGGGGGGATGTTAGGGGTAGGTTCTTTACCCAGAGAGTGGTGGGGGCATGGAATGTGCTGCCTGTGGGAGTGGCAGAGTCAGAATCATTGGTGACCTTTAAGCGGCAATTGGATAGGTACATGGATAGGTGCTCAAGCTAGGACAAATGTTCGGCACAACATCGTGGGCCGAAGGGCCTGTTCTGTGCTGTATTGTTCTATGTTCTATGTTCTATGTTTGTTATTAACAGTCTGCTGCAAACAGATCCATTATTGTCTTCAAAAATTTCAGAAAAACATTGAGAGAGATTGAAGTTGCACATATCTTCTCTTAAAAGGCAAGGTATATTTAGGTCTGGTAGATTACTACTTAAGATGTATTGAAACTTCAAGACCTCATACAATTACGATGAAGTCAGTGATTACAGCACTGAAATGAGTTTTGCAAAAGGAAATAATTATTCATAATGGGCCACAATTTGAGAAAGAGGAATTCAGGAAATTTACCACGTGACAAATTCTCCACTTCATTCAGAAGCAGAAAGACTGTAAAACTGTTAATGTCCAACAATACAAAATGGGAATTATTACTCAGCTTCAGAACAACGTCATTAAACAATGGGTAATTACCAGCAGAATTACTCATGGGAAGATTAAAACAGAAATACCATTATTGAGATGCAATCTCAAGGAGGATATGACATCACATGGATGTGAGAAGGGATTAGAAAAATGCCGCAGAACAAAGCAACAGAAATGATGCACCTTGACACAGTGCAAAAACACTGTTCACTAATTCTGACAGTATATCAGAAAGACTGGATAAGGGACAGTCAAGCAGAGGCCTTGGGGGAACAGATCAATCAAGATTATATATAGTCTGAATACCTGGAGGTTTATTCAAGACAAAACCAAAAGATATTGATCTTACTCAAGCAAAAAAGTGAGAGGAAGTACAATTACTCCAGGATGTGGGACAGAGACAGCCGTAACATATCAAATACCATACAAGATGGTATAGCAGTTCCAGGAATGGTAGACAATCGTGATTTTTGTGTGGAACTTTAGCAAACCAAATTAGTGTGACCTGACCAGTCAAAATTCCAAAACATCCTGACCTGGAAATTTGG
>NW_025210544.1:0-1882 GCF_004010195.1 Chiloscyllium plagiosum
TGTTCAGGATCTCCCCGTACAACAGTCATGAAAGCAATATTGCAGAAACACAAAACACGTAGGAAGTTAAAGGCTGTGTTGACCATCATTTCAGGGGGATTTGAACACAGGAGTAAGGTTGTCTTACTGCAACTCTACAGGCCCTTGGGGAGACGCCCATCTCGAACATTTTGCTGTATTGCGTCCACTGTTGGTCTCCTTACTTAATAAAGGACAAACCTAACATTGAGGGAGTGCAACGAAGGATGACCAGACTGATCTCTGGGATGAGAGATTTGTTGAGGGAGCAGAGTTTGTGGCGATTGGACCTGTATTCTTTTGGATTTAGGAAAATGAGTGGAGATCTCAATGAAATATTTAAAACACTGACATGGCGAGACAGATTGGAAGCAAGGATCATAATTCCCCTGGCTGGGTTGTCTAAAACAAGAGGTCACAGTATTAGGTACAGGCAGGCCGCTCTGTACTGAGATGAGAATGGTGCCCTCAGAGAGCGGTGACCCTGGGAAATCCTCTACCGCATCTGGCTGTGGAAGCCAAAACACGGGATATAAATATGGATTTCTAGACACTAAAGGGATCAGGAGACAGCTGGGGTACGGCTGTCACAAGCTCAGAGATATTAGTAAGGAAGTTTCTGCGAGGTCAACAGGAGTGTGTTTTCCATTCCCTTTTCCGATACTGAGGCTGCAGCTGGGTGTTCTGTCGGTTTTACCCTTCCAAACCTCCGAGCACATCAGTACAATTTAGTGTCTTTCTTGACCGGTTTAGAGCCCATTGAACAGTTTATCACATGTCTGTGTATCTGGAGTCACTTTTAGGCCAGGCCAGGAAAGCGTAGAATTCACCAGAAAAGAATTCAATTCCATAAAGTACATTGGGGAAGCAAATCAATGGACATTGATTTCAGGGTCACTGTTACTGACACCAGATTTCAAATCTCGATATTTTATTAGTTGTTTTTAACATCCACCATCTGCCAGAGCATTAGCCTGGTCTAGATTAGCAATCCCGTGCCATTTCCACAAAGGCACCATCTCCACATGGGGATCTATCAGAAACCACACTGAACAGTTTTTTTTCTGTGCTGCTTGACAGCTGTGTCAAAAGAACTCCCACCATTTGACGGTCGTGATGGCACTGAGGGGGTGATAATTGGTCAGATTGTATGTATTCCCCCTTAGAGGACTGGACATAGCTGAGAAAAAACTCCATATTGCCTGGGAGATGTCAGAGTTGGAGCTGGAATGAAACAGCTTCCCCAGGGCCTGTTGTGCAGCACAAGTCTTCAGTCCTATTACAGGAATGGCCTCACGGCCCATTGCCTTTCTCGTATCTACTGTATTCAGCTGTTTCTTCATGCCACGTGCAGTGAATCAAATTAATTGAAGACTGGCATGTGCGATTCTTTTGGCATCATGGTGAGGGTGAGGTAGATCATCCACTCAACACTTCTGGCTGGGGATGGTGCAGATACTGCATCCTTGTCTTTTTCATTGATGTACGGGGCTGTTCCATTATTTAGGATGGTGATATTTGTGGAGCCCTCTCCGACAGTGAGCTGTTTCATGGTCCATCGATATTTATGACTGAATGTGGCAGGACCTTTGGTCAGTTGGCCACGGGTGTATTGCACCCTGTCTATCAGATGTCAGTTCTACTGTTTGGATTGCATGCAGTCAGTTGTGGTAGGTTCAGCGGGTTGCCATCAGGTTTAGGCACACATGGTTCTGAAACTGGTATGTTCACTCGTACAGCACTGAAACATAGATTGGCTTGGTGGTAATGGCAGTCTGATGGATTATCCCAGGTGAGAGCTGAAAAGTGTCTTGCTGGAAAAGCGCAGCAGGTCAGGCATCATCAAAGGAGCAGGAGAATCGAC
>NW_025210544.1:2425-15442 GCF_004010195.1 Chiloscyllium plagiosum
TGTCCTGGTGGCGATTGGAGGGGCGGGGTTCAAGGGAGGAGGAGCGGGAAGTGGAGGAGATGTAGTGGAGAGCATCGTCAACCACGTCTGAGGGGACATTGCGGTCTTTGAAGAAGGAGGCCGTCTGGTTTGTTTGGTATTGGAATTGGTCCTTCTGGGAGGAGACGCTGCGGAGGCGAAGGAATTGGGAATATGGGATGGCGTTTTTACAGTGGGCAGTGTGGGAGGAGGTGAAACCTAAGTAGCTGTTGGAGTCGGTCAGTTTATAGTAAATGTCCGTGTTGAGTCGGTCGCCCGAGATAGAAATAGAGAGGTCTAGGAAGGGGAGGGAGGAGTCTGAGACGCTCCAGGCAAATTTGGGGTCGGGGTGGAAGGTGTTCGTAAAGTGGATGAACTGTTCCATCTCCTCATGGGAACACGAGGTAGCGCCGATACAGTCTTCGATGTAGCGGATGAAAACGTGGGGGGGCGGGGTGGTGCCAGTTTAGCTGTGGAAGATGGACTGTTCCACATATCCCACAAAGAGGCAGGCATAGCTGGGGCCTATGCGGGTGCCCATGGCTACACCTCAGGTTTGGTGGAAGTGGGAGGATTGGAAAGAGAAGTTGTTCAGAGTGAGGAACAGTTCAATCAGTCGAAGGAGGGTGTCAGTGGAAGGCTAATAGGTGGGGCAGCTGGAAAGGAAGAAGCAGAGAGATTTGAGGCCTTCGTGATGGGGTTGGAGGTGTATAGGAACTGGATATGCATGATGAAGATAAGGCCTTGGGGGCCGGGGAAGCGAAAGTCATGGAGAAGGTGGAGAGCATGGGTGGTGTCGCGAATGTAGGTGGGGATTCTTGGACCAAGGGGGTCAGGACCGTGTCAAGGTATGCAGAGATGAGTTCGGTGGGGCAGGAGCAGGCTGAGACAATGGGTCGGCCGGTGCAGTCAGGTTTGTGGATTTTGGGCAGGAGGTAGAAACGAGTGGTGCGGGGTTGTGGGACGATGAGGTTGGAGGCGGTGGATGAGAGATCCCCTGAAGTTATGCATGGTCTGGGAGATGATGGTTTGGTGGTGGGATGTGGGGTCATGGTCAAGGGGGCAGTAGGAGGAGGTGTCCCGAGAGATGGTGTCGTCAGAGGGTGGGCGAGAATCCTGGTTGAAGAAGTAGGCGTGGAGGCGAAGGCGCTGGAAGAATTGTTCGATGTTTCACTGCGTGTTGAATTCGTTAATCGGGGAGGCAGGGGCATGAGAGTAAGGCCTCATTTGTGGATTATCCCAGGAAAAAGTTACAGATTGTAGTTGAATATAATTTTAGTCCTGCTGTTGCTGTGTTCGACAGCACCACATCAATGTCAGGAATTTTCTGTTTAAGAAAGTTCAGGAAATTAGATCATTGAAAGCATTTACAGAGGATATTTGTCTTGGAAATGAATTGAGGAGAATGTAGAATTAATGATACAAGATGAGGTATCGTGTCTTCGAGCCTGAGAGTCATAAAATATGCAAACAGACCCTTCCAATAATCCACACGGAATCAGCCAACACCGTGAAGTTTGGGAACTAAGATTACCAGCGAGCTGTACTCGGTCGGGCTTGGTTTGATGATGTTCTCCTTCAGCATGGCCTCAATATCCTTTTGGACCTGTCTGGCTTTGAGAGGATTAAGCTGATATGGGTTTTGTTTTATCAGAACAGTATTCCCTACGACTACTTCGTGTACAATAGCATTAGCCCTCCTCATGTGATTCTTACGTATGTCCTCATAGTGCAATAACAAACTTTTCAGCTGCGTTCTATGCTCCTGAGGCAGATAGTTTATGAATCTGTCCCAATGCTCAAGGACTTCTTCATTTTTAACATATTTTGAGGCATATCAAAATCCGCAACGTTTGGATTTCATTTCCCACTTTGTCAGTCAGTTATTATCACCTGTTTCTCCAGTTCTCTATCTCCTCTACTTTTCAGGAGGGGACCTACACACTCATTTATAATCCACATGAAGAGATCTTCGAATCTGGGAATTGGCAATAGAGATGCTACTTTCATTATTGTCTGTGGTCAACCAACCATTTGTTATGTACGACACACATGCCAAAAGTTAACCACATCTTTGTGCATTGAAGGTTAATAAAATTTTTTGTCCCTTAGCCTGTATCTTTCTACCCGAGTTGACCTCCCACTGGGTAGTTCATGTGCCACCCTAACACTTCCCTTCTCTATGTTCGTGGCAAAACAATCGGGTGCACGTCAGCACATTCCTCCTCTGCAGTAACTTGCCATGGTCGCCATTTCCGTCTTAGGATTCTATCTTTCAGATAATTACCCTCAGGAATATCTTTGCCTTCTTTTCAGAGTACGCATCCACATATATATCTTTTATCGTCTTGTCTGTCTGTTGCAAGTCACTTCGCCTTACCTGACGAAACACTTCTGTCTGACCCACTGCCTGTTCACGTTTTCCCTGCACCATTACGTCAAACAGGGGGTCCGCCAAATAAACCTCAACTCCTTCATCTTTGTCTTTAGTTTGTGTGCTTCATGCTATGACTTATGACAGTGGGATCTGGTAACTGTGCATTCTGGGAAAATACCAGTATACTTCTGTTTTAATTTCTGAGTTTCTTGGTCTTCCCTAAGCTTTTCCACAACAAGCAGTGTTGCTCCCAACTTGGATCCTGCTAAATCGTTCCCAAGAACAAACTGGACTCCTGGAACTCACACTCTGTCAGTCACTCGCAATGTTTCCTTTAATACTTGCACTAGTGCCACTGACTTAGCTTCTTTTACCACATATTTTCCCACAGTGCCTTCCTTAACGACCAGCACTATGACCTGACGGATCTCAATTTATGGCAGTGATATAACTTTTCCTAGTGCCCTTCTGAAACCTCCGGCACTGTCATTTTCCGTGCCCCACTCTATTGCAGTGAAAACACTTGAGGTCTTTCACCTTATGCCCACCCTCTTGGGCATCTTCTTCAACCTGTGGTAAACTCTTATCCTCTACTCTTCCTTTTATAGTGTAGCATCTCCACTACTCCCAAATTCGATCCCTCGCAGGACGAAATTTTGTTTGGAAGTTTGTCTTATGCAGCAAAATGTATTCATCTGCTAATTCTCCTGTCCTTCTCAATTCTTGAACGTTCCGCTCCTCCATGTGAATTCTTATTATCTCTGGAAGTGAGTTTTTCAACATATTCAGCAAAATAATCTCCATTACAGCCTGATATTCATCTTTAAAGCAAGCATCCATCTATCAAAATGCCTGTGTTTAATTCTTTCAAACTCAACATATGTCAGACCTGTTTACTTCTTATTGTTTTTGAACTGCTGTCTACATGTCTCTGGTACCAATTCGTAAGCACTTAAAATAGCTTGTTTTACATCTTCAGGGTCGCTTCACCCCTCGTCTGACACGAGCAAATACCTCACTCGCCCTGCCTTCCAGTTTAGTCTGAACTAGCATTACCCATAATTTCTTGGACCATTCCAACTGCCTAGCCAAGTTTTCAATGAAACAAAGAAGGCTTCAAAATCTTTCTCATCAAAATGTGGCAGCGTTTTGACATAGCTGTACGTATTACCACCTTCCCTTTTAATCTCCATCCTGTTACTTTGACTTTGTTGACTGAATCGTACCTTCAAGTTCAACTTCTCGCTCTTTTTGCTCAACTAAAATCCTTCTCTCTCTTTTTTCTTCTTTTCTTCTCTCTTTGCTCAGAAACGAACCTTCTCCTTCCCTTTCCACTCTCTCTCTTCTCTCTTGCTTTCTATTTCTTCTCTCTCTTTCTCTCTTCCTTTGTTTATCTTTAAACTCCATTGTCCTCAATTATAATTTAAGTTTTTCTCACTCTATTGCACTTGTCTGTTTCTCTGACACACCTTAGCGTTTCAGTAATTCTCTGACATTTTCAGCTTTACTTTTGTCCTTGGTTAAACGCAAATCTATGGTTTGTTAATTCTAAAGGCTTGGGCCTTTATTTTTCTTTCTAAACTTTCTTGGAAAAATTGAGTGTCATCTTCAAACCCCTCTTAATTTTTTTAAGAACCATTTCTCTCACTTTTACTTGAACCAACCACAAGTCTTCGAAATTGAACAAGTTGTCTTACTGTCGTTTTATTTGAAGATCTCGGACACGAACGTGCAAATGTGTTAATATACTGTGCTTTTTCTCATACCTAAAATCTATTCAAATCTACCCAAATGTCAGTTTGGATCTGCCTAAATCTGTTCAAATCGCGGACGAAAGCCCCCAAACTGTTACAACACAGGGTTAACCGTTCCCCTAATTTAAATCAGCCTCACAGAAAGGTTCACCTCATGCCGTAATATCTTAAGTGTCGACAGGCAAAGATCCATTTACAGAGTCAGTATTTAAAGTAAAATTAACAATGTTGTTATTTAAGTCCAACAGATAATAATAAAATAAACAACTGTTTAGAACTCCCTTGGGTTAAACGTACCTTCAACCTCTCACTCTACAATACTGGTCTGATGAAACAAAAACCCCGATTATGGTTTACAAAAAAATATCATGTTTCAAAACAGGCCAGATTTGTCGATTCTCCTTTGTAGATTTTCTCTGTAGATTTAACTCACTGTCGGCTTTGATGTTCTGCTGTGCAAACTTCTTATAGACAGGTGCCTTCAGGAAGCTTTTCAACTCGCTATCTTTGTGGATGTCTTTCGCAGTTCTCCCCTAAATGTTCAAAATGTCCAGTTTTATTCCACAAACCATCGGATCATTTCATTGATATTGATGTCATCAAATACGTTATATTTCAATCTAGATTTGATTTCAGTGCGTTAGTGCATAATTTAAACTGCCTGGCTGAATTTGAATTTGTTTTTGTGCCATGGCAACTCAGCATCACTATTGGTTTCACAGTCAAATGTTACATTTTAACTTCTTTCAGAACATTTTGTGCCAGCTTCTTGTCTCCCTTAACGGTAAAGTATACCTCTACACCTTCATAACAATATTTTTTATCTGCCCTGCATAGCCTTTCATAAATTTGATCAACTTAGTAAGTTCACGAAAAAGTATTTTCTGTTTCCAAAAAAGACCCATTTCTCTCATCTTTTCTTTACTTATTTCCTTCTTTCCAGTTATCATTCCAATTACTTACAATGTTACTGGCATTCTTCGACAAAGTCTTACATTGTGTGTGTGTCTGTCTTTTTGTTTTGTGAATAATCATCTTTAATTGGACTAAGACGAGAGAATGAGATGTAATCGCATACCTGTATGAAGAAGTAAAAGTGCAACGTTTCCAAGTTTTCTGATATCAAAGAAGATGTAAAACAAAATCTCCTTTATTCATGGATTGGGAAAGTGAACAAATGACGTTCATGGACCAAACAGAAGTAATTTACTGAACCTTTACTGGGTCATGGAACGACCAGATATTTAGTTTTCTACTGAGAGTTTAAATTCAGCTTTGTTTCAAACCTGAGTTGCATAAGATTTATTTTTATGAATATGCAATCATCATCGGTGACAAAACCAGACGTTGCTGGAAATGCTCAGTAGTTTTGGCAGTATCTGTTGTGAGAAATCAGATTTAACATAGCATAGTGGAATGAGTCAGGGTTGTTTACTTTTTTACCAATCGTGTTCAGTGACATGCCGGTTAGGTGCATTGGTCATGGGTAAATCCAGAGTAATCGAGTAGGGGAATGGGTCAGGGTGAGTTACTCTTCGGACGGTCAGCATGGACATGCTGTGTGAAATGGCCTGCTTCCCCGATGTTGGGATTCTATAATTCTATGATTTCTTCATAAAAAGGGCGGTCGCTGCCAGGATCAAGAATGTCTCCGAGCATGCTCAGGGCACAGTGAATTAGGAGGGGAAACAGCCAGCGGTCGTCGTTCACATTGATATCAATGACATCGGTAAGAAGAATGAAAGGTTGAAAGGTCCGGCAAAGAAAGTCCTGGGACTTAGGAGTGAGTATAACCACAGGATGTCCAGGGTTGTATTCTTGGGATTACTCCCCGTGCACCTGGAAGTGAGACAAGGAAGAGGAAGATAGTCGAGTCGAGTTAAAGAACTGGTCTGGGAGGACGGTTTCTGGTTTCTGGATGATTCGGATTGCTTCCAGGTCAGGTGGGAACTGTACAAAAATGAAAGTGTGCACCTTAACTGGAGGGGCCCCAACAACCTGGAAGGGAGGTGTGATCATGCAATTCAGGTAGATTTAAACTCATAATACAGGAGTCGGGGAACCAAAGCAGCAGGTCACAAACGCAACAGAAAGTAGAGGATGATCGAATAAACAGGCAGGACCAGTACAATAACCTTTGAAGAGAAAATGAGGTCTGCAGATGCTGTAGGTGTAAATGATAGGCTCACTATTACTGGGGATCAATAAATAGGGATAGAGAGCCTGTGCACAAAAGTAATAAAAAAGAAAGACACATCAATTGAACATATGTAAAAACCTTTTAACTAAAAGCGTGCAGTATTTGGAATGAAATGAATGAGCTGACAGCTCAAACAGAGATAAATAGATATGGCATGGTAGGAATTACTGAAACGTCCTTACAGGAAGGTCAGGACTGGGGTGTTAAATGCCCACGGGTGCACAGTATTCAGACAAGGAGGAACAGTAGATGGAGAGTCTGTATAGGTTAAGGGTAATGTCAAGGCTGTATTAAGAAATGATATTAATACGTGGGACAAAAATGCTGAGTCAGTCCGGTTCGAAATAAAACACATTTAAAGAAACCCATAGGTCATAGGTGCATTTCCAGCCCACAAACTCCCATCCCGGCAAACTACGTTCAAAGTAAGGAATAGCATGAACCAGGGAATAATGATGACTTGAGACAAGGGCACATGAGTGATTATGGATAATTTGAACATGCATATTGTCTGGATAAATCAATTTGCAAGGGGAGACACAAAGAATGATTCATCGAATCTATGAGGGATTACTTCTTCGATTAACATGTCATGGAACCAACCAGAGAATCGGCTTGGTATTATGAAATAAGGAATGAATGATAAATCATATTGTCGTAAGGACCATCTTAGAAAGAGTGGCACAGCATGCTGGAGGTTCACATTCAGTTTGAATCAGTGACGTCAGTCACATATGAGAGTTTAGGTTTGGGCAATGATAACTTTCCTGGCCTGAGGAAGGGATTGTCCCAAGTGGACTTGGCAAAAACATTGAAGGGCAGGACAGTTGAAGAACAGTGGTAATTCCTTCGGGACATACTCAAAACCCCTCAATTGAAGTGTAATCCTTTGTGGAAAAGGAATTGTAAAAAGATGAAAAGTGACCCATAGCTTAACAAGGAAGTCAACAATAACATGGCAGTGATGACCTGGTGGTATTATCGCCGACTGCTCATCCAGATAATCTTCTGGGGACTCGGGTTCAAATGCTGTCACGGTGGATGGGGGCATATAAATTCAATGTGAACCTGAAATTAAGAGTCTATTGATGAACAAGAAAACATTGTTCATTGTTGGAAATAGCCATATGTTTCACGAGTGTCCTTTAGGGACGGAAACCATAATTCTTACTTGATCTCACCTAAGTATGACTTCAAACCCACACAAATTTGGTTGCTTATTAACTGCCCTCTTGGGATGCACAATGAGTGCTGTCCCACCCAGCGATGCTCTCATCCTATGAACGAATTAAAGAAAAACGCTTTAAATGCCACCAAATGGTTACTAAAAACAACATCATAGAACAGAGAACATAGAACAGTACAGCACAAAACGGGCTCTTCAGCCCACGATGTTGGGCCGACCATTGATCCTCATGTATGCACCCTAAAATTTCTGTGACCATATGCACGTCCAGCAGTCTCTGAAATGTCCCCAATGACCTTGCTTCCACAACTGCTGCTGGCAACGCATTCCATGCTCTCACAACCCTGTGTGTAAAGAACCCCCTCTGACATCCCGTCTATACTTTCCTTCCAACAGCTTAAAACTATGACCCCTCGTGTTAGCCATTTCTGCCCTGGGAAATAGTCCCTGGCTATCGACTCTATCTATGCCTCTCATTATCTTGTATTCCTCAAAATGGCTATGAAACAAAATGAGTAGAAAGCGTAAGAATTGATAAATAACATTTCTCACAGAAGACAAAAAGTAAAAGAATGTTAAAATTAAATATTGGCGTCTTAGAGGATGAAAACAGCAAGATAATAATGGTAAACTCAGAAATGGCATAGGCAAACCAACACTTCCTGTTTTCACATGTTTTTAAAGGTTTCTTTTTTAACCCTGCAAAACTTTGTTTTTGCTTAGAAACAATAAAACGCTTTTTAAAAAAATAATAAGGAGTTGTGCATTCATTCCGGAGAGTCCTGACTGTTTTCAGCTCAGGAGAAGACTTTTCTTCTAGGAGTATATTGAAGATAAATATTCATATTGAGTTAATTAGCCAAAGGGTTGATTATATTTAATTTTTATATGTTTGATATGTATATGTTTTTTCTTCCATTTTAACATTATTATCTATCGTTAATGAAAGGGAACATATATATAACGTGTTGTGAAAAATCCTGCTTCTCGGCATAATGTTATTTAGGCCACAGAGAGGTTGGCGAGAAGATTTAGAAAAAATAATACTACCCAGTGAAGCAGTCAAATAAATGGTGACTGTCAGGAAAGATAAGAAGGTAGTTCAAAGTCTCCGGCGACTATTCCTCTATCAAATGATTTTCACTTTTTGGAACTTTGAAGGACGTAGTTTTTCTGAGGAAAATGGAAGAGCCGTCAGTTATTGGATTGTTGGAACGATTTTTATATTAGTTAGCGTTAGAGACGATGTGGTAGAATTATTACTACAGTGCGATTTTCAGTCAGAGGCATCAGCAGGAGATTTTGTGGCAGTGAGCATGAGTTTAGGATCGTTTGTGCAAGGCTTAAGAATGACTAAACGTTTCAAGTACATTGTTAAAGGTGAGATTGAATAGTCATAGATTGTTGTACATATATGTAGGAATGACATTTTTAGGGAAAAGATTAAAGCAGTACAGGGTATATTTATGAGGTGAGGTAGATAAAAAATAAAACTTTAGACGTAGTAATTTGTGGTTTACTGCCAATGCCAACCCCAACCGGTGGAGGAACGAAAGGTTAAAGGAGAAAAATCAATGGCTGAAGAGCTGGGTTGTTGTTGAGGGATTTAGATTTTTGAGAAATTGGAATTTGTTTTGGAATAGAAAACACATGTTCAAAAAGGATTCGTATAATGTAAACGAATATCTTAGCAGGGAGATTTGCTCACTCCATATTGGGAGAAATTATCTTGGTAGAGAAGGCAAGAGGGTTATTCTAATTGTCTGTGATAATGGACGGATGGGTGGAGAACGTTATGAATGTGAGTCGAGTATATCCATTAGAAACGAAAGATGAGAGAGTTAAAGTATGCAGTAATTCTGAAGCACTAAATTGCATTTATTCCAATGTAAGGGGTCTCATTGGGAAGGCTGATGAACTCAGGGCATGCTTAAGAACATAGGATTGGGATGTCATGTTTAATACTGAAAGTTGGTAGAGAGCTGTTCAAGTCGAAAGTATGTTGCTGGAAAAGCACAGCAGGTCAGGCAACATCCGAGGAGCAGGGAAATCGACGCTTTGGGCAAAAACCCCTCATCAGGAAATCGCTGAAGAAGGCCTTTTGCCCAAAACGTTGAATTCCCTTGTATTCGGATGCTGCCTCGTCTGCTGTGTTTTTCCATCACCACACTCTCGACTCTAATCTCCACATCTGTACTCCTCACTTTCGCTTGAGACATGTTCAAGATTGTCAATTCAATGTTCCACGTGCGAGGTGTCATTGAATGGATAGAAAAAGTGGCATACGGTGGGTGTAGAGGGGGAGGCCTGCCGTTTTAGATTAAGGGATAAATTATGGTGTAGCTGGCGAAGTTATTTCTCAAATATCATCAGGTAAAATACAAGGGTAGTGTTAAAAATAAGAAAGCAAAGATCCCTTTGAAGAGATTGCACAATATGCTCCTTTGTGACAAATCGTCCAATGAAAATATATTGATAGAAATGAAAAATAAGAAAGGAAAGAGTACGTTGATGTTATTGCACCATATGTTCTCCACCAGTTAGAAAGAAATTGAGAATCAGACATGTAGGGAGATCTCGGATATATGTAAGCTTAATAAGGTTGTATTAATGGGGATTTTAATTTTCTAAAAATATGATTGGAACTACCATAGTGTTAAAGGGTTGAATCACGAAGAATTTGTCAAATATGCCGAAGAAAATTTTCTTCATCAGTACGTGCATCATCCTAATAGAGAAGGAGCAAAACGAGACCTGGTTTTGTGAAAGAGGCAGGGCAAGCGACTGAAGTAAACATGGGGGAATACTTTTGGGTCTTGCAATCATAACTATTAGTGGAAAATAATACGTCTTCCATTAATTTTATCTTTTTCATTGGAGTACCATAAAGTTTAATGGCATGGGACAAGGACTGTCCAAGTTTGCTGGGAGTAGACTTTTAGCAGGTAAAATAATGTCTGACAAGGAGGAGGCAGTCAACAGTCTGATGACGTGGGTTGAGAGGCATTAAGTTCCTGTTAGAGTGAAGGGTCAAGCTGGTAAGGTTACAGAACCATGGATGACTAAAGTTATTGAGGATCCACTCATGAATAAAAGAGTGTCTTTCTTTAGATCCAGACAACTTTATTGCATTGAATCTCTTAATCAATATCAAGAGTGTGGGTCACCATTTTGAGAGAAATAAGGAAAGTCAAAAAGAGATATGGGATAGCATGGGCAGGTAAGTTAAATGATAATTCAAAGATATTGTGCAACTACATTAATAGCAAGACTTAACCAGAAGAGAGTAAGGCCTCTCAAAGATCACGAAGGACATCGATGTGCTGAAGCCAGGAGATGGGGAATAAAATCATCCCATTCCTGGTGCAACAGACAGCAGCACACACACACCTGCACCTCGCATTTATCCAGATTGAACTCTGTCTGCTATTTTTCAGCTGGTTGACCAATTTGATCAAGATCCTTTTGTAATCTGAGGAAACGTCCTTCACTGTCCACTGTGCCACCAATTTTGGTGTCATATGCAAAGTTACAAACCATGCCTTTCATATTCTCATCCAAATAATTTATATAAATGACAAGCAATGAAAACCCAGAACCAACCTCTGTGGAACACTGCTGGTCACAAGCCTACAGTCCGAAAGCAACCGCCCACCATTACTCTCTGCCTGAAAGTGCTGGAGAGAAACTCTGCAGTTCTGGCAGTATTGGAGCAGAAAAAAACCATTTAACTTTTTTGAGTCCAATGAGACTTGTTCAGAACAGGTTTATATCAAATTCGATATGTGAACTCTGTTTCTCTGCCCAAAACCTGCCTCATCTGTTGCATTTCTCCATCATTTTGCATTTGTATTTCAGAATTTCACTATCTCTAATATTTTGCTTTTATTCCTTGCTCTGGATGTTGAACCCAGTCATAGATTAGATTACATTACAGTGTGGAAACAGGCCCTTCGGCCCAACAAGTCCACACCGACCCGCCGAAGCGAAATCCACCCATACCCCTACATTTACCCCTTACCTAACACTACGGGCAATTTAGCATGGCCAATTCACCTGACCCTGCACATCTTTTGGACTGTGGGAGGAAACCGGAGCACCCGGAGGAAACCCACGCAGACTCGGGGAGAACGTGCAAACTCCACACAGTCAGTCGCCTGAGGCGGGAATTGAACCCGGGTCTCAGGCACTGTGAGGCAGCAGTGCTAACCACTGTGCCACCGTGCCGCCCACGAACATATTTGGACATCATGCTCCATTCCTGTTCCCATTAGCTGTACTTGTGCCAGTGACACATGTATTACACTGGAGACTGTTTCCTCTGTAAGTTTTGAAAATAACCGCACAAATCTCAGCAAGAGATTTAAAAGACATTTTAGAGACTTTGATTTTGATTTAAAAGACATTTTAGAGATAGCTACACTTGATATAAAATATGAATAGTTTCGTAATTATGAAATTGTCTACGTGTTCTATGACTAAGCTTGTCTCCCCAGGCTCTGAACTTTTTCAATACATTTCTCAGAATAATAGCAGCAAGGATGGTGGTCACGCTGCCCATCATCTCTGTACCAGCTCGGAATGAGCTGTATTCTCACTCTTACTCTGCTGCAATTCGCTGTAACCCCACACAGTATCTGTGTCTGTTTCCAATTCTGAATATCCTGTCAAGATATAAACAACCTCTATAACATGTGATTTAATAGTCTATATATAAAATATAACTCCTTATATCACATTTAAAATTGTCCTAATCTATCCACATTGTCGCTCGGCATTCCAAGTACCACAGGTTATCTGTTCCCTTGCATTTCCTTCCATTTATCAGAAAGAGTGATGGTTGAATACTCATGACTGGGAGATATTACTGTACTCCTCTCGGGTCTCCTCAGTTGCTGGCCCCAATCCTTTCTGTCTCATAGCCAGTGTCATATTCATTCCTTCCCTAACTCGTTAAATCATAACTTTTGATGAACAAGATTATTTTACATTTTTATGGATCAGGCCCGACCCCTCAAAACATTTTAAGCAGGTAACCCCGATCATCGATTTGCTAATTGTTGAAGGTAAGTGTATAATGGATATCCCCAGAGTAAATTAGCTGGTCAGACTGCCGAGTTTTAAACAAACAGAATTTATTTAAAACATTAAGTAATGAAACACAACGAACCGAATATAGAATTCCAGAATACCTCATCAGATCCGAACCTGACAGGTTTTCCTGACTTAATGATGCGGTTCCAAATTGCTTTCAACATTCCAAATAAACAAATCATTTGGCACAAAGACTAAAAATTACACAAACCAAGTTGACAGGTTACGAATTCAGAGGACAGAAGAACGGGGGAGAGCGCCCAGTTTCAACAGAGACTCTGACTTAAATAACCTTCGAACTGACTGAACTGCGCAGGTCGAGAACTGGCCACGTCCCCTTGATTATACTAGTTTTTTTAAGACTTGAAAGCCTTTTACTTGAGGTATT
>NW_025210544.1:15562-18028 GCF_004010195.1 Chiloscyllium plagiosum
CGCCTGAGGCGGGAATTGAACCCGGGTCTCTGGCGCTGTGAGGCAGCAGTGCTAACCACTGTGCCACCGTGCCGCCCACTCCAAATTGCTTTCCACATTCCAAATAAACAAACCATTTGGCACAAAGACTAAAAATTACACAAACCAAGCTTACAGGTTACGAATTCAGAGGACAGAAGAACGGGGAGAGCGCCCAGTTTCAACAGAGACTCTGACTTAAATAACCTTCGAACTGAATGAACTGCGCAGGTAGAGAACTGGCCACGTCCCCTTGATTATACCAGTTTTTTTAAGACTTGAAAGCCTTTTACTTGAGGTATTACCAGTTTGGTATAAACCAAAGGACCCCAATGAGCGGTTCAAAATTGAGACATGTTGGAACCTTGGGTCGGTTAGAACCTCTCTGAAAATAAATTCAAGCACAACATAACCAACGGACTATATAAAACTGAATCATTAACATCCAAAGATGTCTTCAGTTCTCGAAATCACCACAAATAATGCTTAGTACACTAAAGCACACATATGCATTCACTTAGTGTAAAAATGCAAACCTACATCCAAATTACGTGTGTGATACACCTACCACTGAGTGTGTCGATCTGTCATTCAAGTTTCGACAATGCTTTGGCAATCATGTTTTCAAGACATGCCACATGCACAATGTTCAAATTGAGTGGCTAAAACTACAGGCTCGAGCTAAACAGACTAGCATTTTTGTCCTTATATTTCTCCAAAAGCTTCAATGGCTTGTGATCAGTACTTACAGTTGTCTCAGATGTGTTGTTGGTAATATAAAAAACTGAAATGTTGTCGTGCCAACACGAAGTTCAAAGTTTCTTTCTCAGCTGTTGAATATTTCTACCAATAAACGGTTAACTTGCTGGATAAATACCAATACGTCTTTCTATCTTCTCATCGTTTTCCAGCATCGCTCGCATTTATAGCCACCTTGAAAGACTCTGCTTAATCAGATCTAACTGATACCGGACAGTGGTTAACACATTTTGTGTGCTGTCAAATGCCTTTTCACAGTGTGTTTCCCGACTTTTCTTGCCTTTTTGAACATTTCAGTGAGTGGAGCAGCCATACTGCTAAAATTAGGCACAAACTTTCGTTAAATTCCACTCAATCGAAGGAAGCATAGGACAGCTTCTCTTGTCGACTGTGTGGGAAATTCCCCAAATTCCTAAATTCCTACATCTTTACATCTCACGGCAACATTGACTTGGGCAAATTGACATTTCGCTCGGTTTACCACCAAGCCTGCCTTCCAAAATACATTAAATAAGTCAGAAAAATGCTTCCATGAGTGACTAAAATTCGCCAGGTCATCAATGTACAGAACATTTTGGAAAATTTGGCAAATTATTGGTTAGTCTCTGGAATGTGGCCGGCACGTTTTTCATGCCAAATATAAGTTGCTTGCCCCACCACCCTCCCCTCTGCAGCCTTCCAACTGCGGAATTGGATATGCATCTTTTTTTTTTTAAACAGCATTGACTTTGTGATAATTCAAACATAACCGTTGGGTACCATCTGTCTTCAGTACCATGACTTTGGGTGAGTTCCAGTCAGTGCAACTCAGGTCGATTATGCCATCTTGGAGCATGTGTTCAATCCCCTTCTGAACCTGAACCAACTTCAGAGGATTATGCCTATAAGAATGCTGCTTAATCGGAACAGCATGACCTTTATTGACATTATGCACAATTAGGTAGTATTTCCATTTAATTTCCGCATATCTTCCCATATAATACTAATAACTTTTTCAGGTCATTTCGTTTCTTTTCAGCAGGAAGGCTACTCTCCAATAATTTATCCAAATTTTAGACAACTTCATCCTTGTCCACTTTCATTTGAGGAATGTCCAATTCCGAATCCTCTGAACTTGTATCTTCCTTCTGTACTGTAATCATTACCTTCTTCCCTGTCGAAATACCTTTTGAGCATATTCACATGACATACTCTGTGAGATTTCTTTCTGTCTGGAATCCCTACCAAGTAGTTATCCTCACTCAATATTCTTTCTCATTTGATAAGTTTCACCAGTACTTGCTTTTCAAGATTCACGCATAAGTGGAAGTAGCATACTTACTTTATCTCCGATAGCAAAACTGCAAATTTTTGATTTCTTGTCCACTTCCTGTTTAGGTGCATTCTGCAATACTTTTAAATGTCATCTAGCCAACTCCCCAGCGCTTTTTATTCGTTCTGGAAAATTTGAGATATAGTCCAATAGTGTGGCCTTTTAATTCTGATTTACTCATTACTCCTTAATCAATGTTAACGGTCCTAGCTCTTAATAACGTAATTAAGATGGACAGAATTTGGTCGATTCATTTTGTGCATCTCACAAAAAAACACAAATGGAATTCTCTTACCCCAATCAGCTGGATAATCCTTACCATAAGCATTCAACATGATCGTTAATGTTTGATGTCACCTTTCTCGTGCTCTCTGCGA
>NW_025210544.1:18038-19833 GCF_004010195.1 Chiloscyllium plagiosum
AATCAATGTTAACGGTCCTAGCTCTTAATAACGTAATTAAGATGGACAGAATTTGGTCGATTCATTTTGTGCATCTCACAAAAAACACAAAATTCTCTTACCCCAATCAGCTGGATAATCCTTACCATAAGCATTCAACATGATCGTTAATGTTTGATGTCACCTTTCTCGTGCTCTCTGCGAATTTAGATTGTTCACAGTAGATTTGATTACTTTATTACAGAGCAGCCCTTAACTTCCTTGAATGGTTTGAATGTCAATTTGAAACTTTGATCGCACTGTATCTCTATTGGTAGTCCGTATATAGTTAAAAAAAGAGTTTTTCCTCGACAATCCTTTTCGCTGTTATGTTGCATAATGCAATGGCCTCTGGAAATTTCGTAGATACATCCATCATTGTTAACAAATACTGAACTAACTTTATTTTTGTTTGATGTAGGGGACATAGCCAATCAATTAAACTCTTGTAAAGGGTTCCTCAACTGCAGTAATAGTTACTAAAGGTGCAGGTTTATTAACGCCTGTGGTTTTCCAATTATCTGACGTCTGGCAAAATTCAACGACATGCTAGTGCAATGCAGGCCAGTAAAAATGCCTTCTATTTTAGACTGTGTTTTTCTCACTCCTAAATGACCTCCACGTGGTAATTCATGCTTCACTTGCTGCACCTTCTTTCTGTACCCCATTTGCAATTCAATTTGATGAATTTCTGCACATTTTTCATTTCCTTGAATCTGTGCCAATTTCCATTTCCTCATGCAGACACCATTTTTAAGATAATAACACGCAGAGATACATTCAGAATGCCTAATTTATATGCCCTTTTGATAGAACTACTTAAAAATTTCATCTTTCTGCTGTAACTCAATTAGTTCAGCTGAACTAAACATGTTTGCATGATCACCTATTTTCTCCTGGTTTGTCTCAATTATTAGATTCTCTCCAAATGCCACTTCACCTTACTTATCTTTACTTTTGTTATCTCTCATGTTTGAACTCGTGACATTGGGACCTTGTAACCCCACATTCAGAAAAGATTCCAGGATAAGGCAATGCTTCAGTTGCCTGTGTCTCCACTGGATTTTAACCAAAGAAGGCAGCACTCCTACTGGTGAAACAGCTACATACTTTACAAGGACAATTTGTATTCCTGGAGCTGAGATTTGTCCAGTACTCCTATCACAATGACTTCAATCTTCACTGAACACTCTATCCTCGCTTAACATAACTATGTGCTTTTTTTTGTCTCACACTGAATTCCAATTAAAAGCACCTTTTCCGGAAATAGTCCCTCAGGAGTACATATCTCCACATCTTTCAGCATCACAGACTGAGAGGATCCTGTGTCCCTTAACATTGCATCATCTCTACCTGCTACTTCTCGTTTACGTGAATAAACTTTCCCTTTGAAGGTATATCTTATAAGCAGATTCGGCACTTCCTCCTTGACCAACCTCCGATCAGCTTGTACACTCTGTTGCAGCTTTATCGCCTCCACTGTGTTTTCTGTTGCCACTCCAACAAAACTCCCAGGTTTATCCTGTTTTCCTACATCTGTCTTTTTTTTCTAGCGCAACAACAGAGTTATTTACTGTGACCTAATTTATTGCCATGGAGACAGCGGAGTTTATTAACTACTTTTCCCTCTTCTCGGGTTTCCTTTTTACCCCTGTGGTAAGTTATCCTTATGATTTTCACTGAAATCTACATATCGCTTTACACGTGAGGATTTCTCTTTGCCCCAGTTTACATCCCTCATGGACTGAAATTGAGTCTGGAAGCCAAACTGTGTTTT
>NW_025210545.1:0-19836 GCF_004010195.1 Chiloscyllium plagiosum
AGTGTCATTACATTTACTGTATTCTAATATCTGTGACTGCCCCAGAGTCCGGTGAACTTTGTCAAATTACCGCCAATGCATCTGCTATTTCTCCCTCCATCTCTGTTAGTAACCTGGAATGTGTTCCATCAGGGACAGGAGACTTATCCGTCTTCAGCTCCATTAGATTGCCCAAAACTAGCGCTTCTGACAAAAGAAAAGATCGTTTCCAGGTCCTCACCTGTCTTCGTCTCTTTATCAATTACTTCCATGTTATTAGTGTCCTCCACTTCACAGATTGTTCTCCACAGCAACGACTACCCTCCCGTGCAAAGATTGATACAAAATACCTGTTGAATGTATCCGCCATTTCAAAGTGGCTTTGGACTTTATCTTCACACTCGACATCCGTACTCTACATTCATAATACTGTGATCACTCCTTCCAAGAGGATCACCAATATGAGGTCATTAATTATTCCTGCCTCATTACACAGGACCAGACCTCCGACAGTTTACTCCCTCATCGTTTCCCTGATATACTTTTCAAGAAAACTATTGCAAATACATTCAACGAAATCTTCGTCAAGGCTACCCTGACCTAACTGATTCGACAATCTAAATGTAGATTCGAATCATGTATGAAAATAACCGTGCCATTTTTGCAAGTATTAGCTATTTCGTTGTTTATTGCCCGCCTCAATGTGACGTTATTCAGAGGTTGCCGATAGACTACGCTTATGAGGAACATTTTCTTCTTAGAATACCTAATTTCCATCCAAATTGATTCATGTTCCTTCTCCATGGAACGTAAATCATCTCTCAGCACCGCCCTGATGTCATCCTTGAATTTCAGAGCTGTACCACAGCCCTGACATTCCTATCTACATTTCTGAATAATCTGGTACCCCGAGATATTTAACTCCAAGTGGTGACCATTCTGTAACCATATCTCCGTAATGGCTACCAAAGCATGTACATTCATCACGATTTGTGCAATTAACTCATCGACGTTTCTTTGAATGCTGTGACCATTCCAGTAAAGTCCCTTTATGCTAGTTTTCTTACCATCATGATTCCCAACATCTCTCTTATCTTCTGAGTTATTCTTCGTTTTTACTTCTTTCAGAGTCTCCCTAAAACTTTAAAACTCCTTACGTTTTCATTTATCATCATACTTCTTGTTGATTTCCCTTTCCCTTACTCCAACTCCCAAATTTAAAGTCCTCGTGACTGCCCAATTTATCCTTTTCGCGAGAACACTGGTTCAGGTGTGGAGGGTCTCTCCAGTACGGAAACCCCCGGTTCTAAAACGCATATCAATTCAGCATGAAATGGAGCCCCTCTTTCTGACAGCATTCCCTGAGTCACGTGCTTACTTCCCGACTTTTGTTATCACTGATCCAAATTGCACGTGGCTTGGGCAGCAATCCAGAGATTATAATCCTCGAGGACCTGTCCCTTAATTTCCTTCCTCGTGCTTGATAGGCCTCAAGCAGTTCTTTTATTTCTGCATTGCCTATACTGTTAGTCTCAACGTGGCCCACAACAATTGGATTGACCCCCTCCAGCTCCGGTATCATTTCAAGCCCTTCAGAGATGTCCTACACCCTGGCACAGAAGAGGAAAAACACCCTGCGTGACTTTAGATTTGGCTTGCAAATTATTTTATCTGTTCGCCTAATTATAGAAACGCTTTTAACGATAAATCTCAATCGATTCTCAACCCCAAACCGTACGCCCCATAACATCCTATGTGTCGATACACCCCCAACCAAATGCGACCCACTCTATTATTTCCAGCTCGTTAGATTCCCCTCGCACCAGACCAACTTCCAGTCATTTCCCCGAATCCTCCAGATAAATACCATCCATACATTCCAGCCCCATACCCATCAATCCCAGGGCTCCAAACCCTTCACACGTCAAACCCGCAGTCCCAATTTCTCCCTCGCGCCATTCTCCTCCTTACCTCCACTTAACATTGGGACATACACACCATGTAAACCAAGAAACCTCATGCTATGCATCGCCACCAACCCACATCACCAGCTCAAATGAAAAGAAAGATATATTTGTTCGATTCCACCCAACTCTCGATCCTCATCCCGCAATACAAGGCAATTCACCCGTCTCTGCGAGGGTCCCGACTCCATTCAAGACCCCCACTTTCTCCGTCCTTATCCCGCCCCTTTTCTGTTCCTTCGACTCTTTCCCACGGCTTGTTCTGTGTCCCTTTTCCCTCCCATTTCCATGCCCCTTTTCTGCCCCTTAACCACCAACTTCCTCATCAATTTTACGTCCCTTTTCCCAAACTTTTCCTCGCCCTATTTGCCTGCCTATTTGTCGAGGCAGAATTTGGCACTGCAGATGCTGGAGATTGGAGTCAAGATTAGAGTGGTGGAAAAGCCCTGATGAGGGGCTTCTACCTAAAACGTCGACTTTCCTGCTCGTCGGATGTTGCCTGACCTGATTTGCTTTCCAGCACGACTGCAATCCTGTCTCTGCAATATTTCTGTGCCCATTTTGCCGTCGATTCTCCCTCCCCCTTAACCCTCAGTTCATCTTCCTAGATTGCGACAAGTGCTCGTCTATAGAATGGCGTCATCTGGGAGGTGAGAGTATGAAATAATAAATACAGGTGTGAAGTTCGTCACTCGTAGAGGTGTGCTTACGGGTATTTGTTCACTTGGTGAGGTGTGGTTATGCATGGCTTACTCACTTGCGCAGAATTGTGTTTCCAAAAGAAGATTGTTGAGAAGGGGTATCGCCCTTAAATGGACTCTTTCTTGTAGAATTGATGTTCCTTTGCTCGGCTGGGTTTGTCATGTGAAGTATGTTTGATGTTGAAGCATGCAATATTATTTTTGAAATATTTATCATTATTAACATTACATATGCAGCAGCAATCTTGCAGTCGTTGTGTGTGGTGGTTGCGGAAAATATCCAGAGGATCTAAAAAAAAGCCTCGACGAAACGAAGGCTGTTCTGAGCGGTTATCGCCGCTTTCATTGGCGGTGGGAGGGGTGGGTTGGGTTTGGCGTGGAGTTGAGCGACTACACATAGTGGAAGAGGCTTCAGTCATAGTAGAGAACTGCATTTCTTTAAAGCTGGAAAATTGGTTCCATTCATCCATTTTAAATTTCAAAGCTAATCTTTTGGTTGTGGGTTATTGTAAATTTTCAAGCATAAACCTTTCTTTTTCTCGAATGCCACCTCTTGGTATTTTACATGATGCAGCGTCATTTGGTATTCCAAGTGGACATCCGATATTGGAGATAAATCAGTTAACAGAAGCACTTTGGTCTTTGGAGCCTGCTCTGGTATTTAATGTGATATGGCTGATCCGCTATCTCAGTGGCATATTCCCAATTGCACTTCCCCACACGGTGTCTTTATTATCTGAAGAATTAATCATCTCTTCCATGAACAGCTTCAGTGACCTGGCGCTTTCAGCATTATGTGGTTGTGAATTGCATAGTTTCACAAGCCTTCGAATGAATAACGTTTTCCTCCTTCCAGTCCAAAATGTCATTGAGAATATCCTGAAACATATTGTGAATTCCAAAACCAAGGGAAACATCAACCCTGCATGAATCCTTTTCCAGCATGATAGAACCTTTTGCATTTTCATCTGATCCCCTCTCACCCTGTTCGAATGTGGAGAGTAGAGTCAATCAAGTCTTGCCTCTTAGGATATTTCTGCTATCCTTGCTATCAACCGAATGAATCTCTGCTGTGCTTTGGACAATACAAATATATTTATAGATCGTGTAAGCATATCAGCATGTAACACTCCCGGTGTGGCCCTATGTAACTGTAATACGACATCCTAAATATGAACTCTGATCTTTGCCCTTCTACTTGCTCGGTGCATCTGTCTGCTTATTTTCATTGGTTAACAACGTCACCCTTATCATATTTATTTTTCGCATTTGCACATGTGGCATCATTCCAAAAAAGAACTCGACCTTCTATGTTCTATGTTCTCCAGCCTACATCCTGGAGGACAAAATTTTGTGTTGTCTAATTTCAAGTAAAGTTCCAACCCATCCTTTGGCTCCCTTTCCAGCCTCACGTCCTCCCAATCATTCCACCTCCCGTCCCTTTTTTCCAGCTACCAACCGGATTCATCCTTTCCATTGACCAACCAGATCATACCCACGAGCGATGTCCACCTATCACTACCTCGCCAGCTTGCTACTCTCCTCACCCAACACGCCCTTCCGATTCGCTCGTTACATGTAGCTCCCCTATTCCGACGTATATCCCTGAAAAAGGGTGGATACCTGAAACTTTGTGGTGTCCACCTCCGAATGTTGCCCGGCTTGCTGTGTTCCCCAGCCCCCCTGTTGGTCTACTTTGCATCGCAGCCTCATGCAGCTATTTTTCTTTGTTTACAACTTTCTGTTTTTCAAACTAAGATTGCAATCTCAAATTTCGCCCCTTCTCAGAGTATGTTTAATGCATTTGCCATTCCTCACCTGATCTAAATCACCTTGAATTCTCTTTGTATGCTCCTACAGAGTTTTGTGTCAAAAGCAAACTTGGAAATGTTGCATTTGGTTCCATCATCTCCAGTGGACAAAGGAACGCCAGCATAAACAGCTTCTGGAAACTGTTCTTGGTGAGTTTAGCTAAGTTGAAAGAAATTGATATCAGAGGAGATAACACCCGCAGATTCAATTCAGTATTACACTTATTTGACAGTGTAAGAGCATGAGACATGGCAGGAGAGCTCAAAATTATAGTCTGCTCCACTTGCTCGATGTGTGTGACTTGGTACATTTCTATTGCCTGACACCTGCACGCTTGCTATCCGTGTCTCCAGCTGCAGTTACTGGAAGCCAGGGTTTTGGAGTTGATGCATTTTCTGGGATGCTTTCGTGCATTCACAAGGTAGAGTGTATTGTGGATAGCACGTACAGCGGGATATTCATATCGCAGACTCAGACTCCAGAGATAGTAAGGGAATAGTTGACCAACTTGCAGAAAGGGAGGGATAAGCATTCAGTGCAGGTGTCTCCTGTGGTTATTCCACTGCAAAGCAGATATATGGCTTTGGATACTGTTGAGGAGAATGGCACTATTGTTGACTCTGCGACAGAAGGACGGTGAGATATGCACAGAAATTCCCCCATGAGGGGTTCCAATTGTAAGGGGGATATATGGGCGTTTCCGTTGCTGCAAATGAGAGTCTACGATGGTGTGTTGCCTCGCTGGGGCTCGGGCTCTGGATGCCTCCGAGCAGTTGCACGACATCCTGGGGAAAGGGCAAAGCTAGTAGCAGTGTAATACGTTGGTAATCATGACATAGGTTTTAACAAAATACGAGGGGATGGTCTACAAAAAGCAGAATTTTGAGAACTCGGAAGAAATTTAAGAAGTAGTACCTCAACGTCAGTTATCTCAATTTTGCTACAAATACCACAAGCTAGTCAGTAGAGACAGAAGGTAATATAGGATGAAAATGTTAGTGAAAAGATGGTGTGAGGGGAAGGGCTTCTGAATCATGGGGCATTGGCACAGGTTCTGGGGAAGGTCGAACCTGCACGCATTCCTGGGCAGGACCGTGAATAATATTCTTTTTCTTGGCATACGTGAATGTTTTGGAGGGCGATTTCAACTCGTGCGGCAGTGGGATTGCAACCAGAGAGTTGGGAAAGTAGATGCAGGAGTTGAGGGAGAGTTTGAAGCAAATGTAAACATGACCAGAAACAAGAACATATTGTGAAACATGCTGCATAGAGCAGGGAAAGCTGTCTGAAATGTATGTGTTTCAATGCGAGAAGTATAATAGGTAAGGAAATTAAGTTAGATTTTTGGATGATATTTGGATACGGAGACTTACTAAAAGAATGACAGGGTTGGTAGCTGAATATCTCAGGATTTGTATATTTAGGGTATGACAGAAGGGGACATAAAACGGTGATAGAGTTGCATTACTGGTAAAAGAGTATCTCACAGATGTACTTGGGGATGATACATCAGATGCCTTGTGCTGTGAGGCAATATGGGTGGAACTCGGGAATAGGAAAATTTAAATCACAGTGCTGAGGTTATACTACAGACAACCCAACAGACATAAGGAGATAAAGGATAGAATAAGTAGACCAATTTTAGTAATATGTAAACATGATAGTGAATTTGTGACGGGTAATGTCAACTTCCAATGTATTGGCTGAGACGCACTGCATGGCATTATCTTGGATGGGGTAGAGCTTGGACCTGCCACTCAGGAGGGTCTACTGAAGCAGTATTTAAACAGCCCAAGCAAGGATGGAGTCATACTGGACCTGGATTGGGGAAATGAGCCCTGCCTGGTATGTGAATCATTGGGTGAGCATTTGGGAGTAGTGACAATAATACCGTCAGATTTATGATACTCATGGATAGGGTTAACATAGTTCTCGGGTCAAGGTATTAAATTGAAGCAGGGCGTACTACAGAAATGTTAGGAAGGAACTGGGGAATTTTTAATCAGAGCAGCTATTTGAGGGGAAACCCACATCGGATATGTGAGAGGATTTCAACCAGCAGTTGATAATAGTTTCAGAAATGGCACATTCCTGAGAGAATGAAGGATACATATGGTAAGTGGCATGAATGTTTGATGACCAGATTTGTTATGAGCTTGGTCAAAATAGAAAGAAACCACATTTAAGGTCAAGGAGGATCGAAACTGATGGAGCCTTTGAAGTCTATATGGAAAGCAGGAACGGACTTTAGTAAAAATCAGGACAATGAAAAGATCGTGAAAAGTTGCCAGCAAAGACAATTGCATACAATCACAAGGCTTTTTATCAAAGTATAAATAACAAAAGGGTGACCAGGAAAAGGACAGCAGGTGATGTCCCAGAAATGGGAGAATACCAAATATTATCCCATTGTTTAACAAGTGTTTTAGGGGTAGTCTCGTGAGCCTCATGCTGGCGATAGGGAAGGTATTGGAAAACATTCTCACAGACAAGGTAAATACTCATTTCGAAACAAATGGACGTATTAGTGACAGAGAGCATAGTTTTGTGCAGCAGATATTATTCCTCACTGTCTTGATTATTTTTTATTAACGTGGAGACAAAAGTGATGAAGAGTGGTTGGTGTTGTCCGCATGGACTTTCGTAAAGCCTTTGACAAGATCATTCATTGCTGATGAGTCCAAAACGTGAAAACACATGGTATCCGGATTGAAGTGACAAGATCCAGATTAGTCATCGGAGAAAGCTGGTTTCATTTAAAAAGGATGGATTTTGGAATGGAGGAATATGACTCGTTTCAACCAGGGATTGATGCTGGGGTTCTGCTGCTTTTGGTCTACATAAATGATTTGAAGAACGAGATAGCTGGTCAAATGAGTAACTATGAGGAGGATCCAACGATTGGTGGAGTTGTGGAGAGTGAGGATTGTCAGCGGGTACAGCAGATTGTAGATCATTTGGAAGGACATGCAGAAAAAAATGACAGATTATGTTTAATTAAGACAAATGCGAAGTGGTGCATTTTGGAAGGTCAAATACAGTTGGAAACTATACAACGAATGGCAGACTCCTGAGGAGTGTTGGTATGCAGAGAGAGCAGGTGATGGCGCTCTGCTTTTCTCTGAAGGTGGCAGTGCGGAAATGTAAGGTTGTGAAAAGGCTTATGGATGGCTTGCCTTTATTTGGCGGGGCATTGAGTATAAGGATAGACAGGTTATAGTGCAGACTTATAGAACTTCAAGTAAAACTTAGAATATTGCATATTGTTCTGGTCACAACGCTGCCAGAAGGATGTGAGTGCTTTGAAGCGTGTACTGAAAAGGTTTGCCAGGATGCTGCCTATTAAGAAAACTTTGATAAACTAATTTCGTTTTCACTGTAAACAGCAGGTGATGGCGGTCTGGCAGATATTAATAAGATTCTCAATGGCATAGATAGAATGGAACGTGTGAGGCTTTATTCCACAGTCGTGCAGCCAATTATTAGGTACACAAGTTCATGATAGGGATCATGCAAAAGAGATGTGCGCAGCACATTTTTGTACAAAACAGCTGGTGAGTGTCTGGAACATGCTGATTGAAGAGATGGTAGAAGCAGACACAATGACAGCTTTCAAGAAACAACTGGATGAATACGTGAATTGGAAGGAAATAGATTGGTAAGTATTCTTTATGTGAAGACAGTTTTAGTATGGAGGGAAAATGTGTCAGTGCAGACTTGGAACGCCGAAGACCCTGATCCACTGCATCAGAGAAGTAGGAGAATCGAAATTTCGGGCAAAAATATCCTAGATGGCTTCCTTCTTAAAAGACCGCAATTTGCCCTCTGAAGGGCAATAATGCCGTCCAACGAACCTCCTCCACTTCCCACAAGTCCGCCCTTAAACGGCAACCGTCCAATCGCAACACGGACAGAACTTCCCCCCCACCCCCCCCCCCCACCTACTGTATACATTGCACACGATGTTGTCTCCTCTTCATTTGGGAGACAGGATGCCAACTTGTGGAGCATATATGAGAACATCTCTGGGGCACACGCACTAACCAACATAATTACCCTGCGGCTGAACAGTTTAACTCCCTCTCCCACTCTGCCAAGGACTTGCAGGTCGTGGGCCTCTTCTATTGACAAACTCTCAGCACCCGAGGCCTGGACGAAGAACACCTTATCTTCCGCTTTGGGCACGCCAACCACACGGGGTCAATTTTGCTTTCACCCGTTTCCCCATATTCGCACTCGCACCTTATCCCAGTCCCAAACCTCCATTCTGCACCTCCCTCCTGAACTGTCCTACTTGTCTATCTTCCTTCCCACCAGTCTGCTCCACCCTCCTCTCCACCCTATCACTTTCATGCCTAACTTCATCTAACTGTCACTTTCCCAACTACCTTCTCCCCAACTCCATTCCCCTTGCATTTATCTCTCAGTCCCCTTGGCAAACAAACCTCATTCCTGATGAAGGGCTTCTGCCAAAATGTAGGTTCGCCTGCTCCTCGGGGCTATCTGACTACACGTGCTTTTCTAGCGCCACACTCTTCGCCCAATATCAATTAAGGACTTGCCTCAGTGATGCAGATCGCAAATTGTAATAGTAGCATCTCAGCTTTCGCCTGGTATGCCTACAGCCCGTTGGACTCAACACTGAGTTCTCCAAGCTCAAATAAACTAACTACCTATCTCCAACTCTCTTTCCCGCCCCCTTCTCCCTTCCAATCCACCTATCGACCAACTGACCGTAACCCACTACTTATGTTCATCTTACCACCCTGCCCCTCTCCCCTAAAATATCTCCACTTCACACCCCGCCACCTTATCAGCAGCTGTCTTATCCGCACTATCAAAACTTTGACTTGTACAACTCCTGATGTTGCCTGGCTTGCTGTCTCATTGCAGTCTCCAGGTTGCCTACATTGGTTAGCAAGTGGCAGATGGCTTGAAATTTGGTGGTGTAGTGAATAGCGAACGAGGTTTATTTCAGTTTTAAATGGGACCTTGATCAGATGGGTCAATTATGAGCTAAACCAGGGATGCATTTTAACAGCTGATTTGCACCTGGAATCAACATCCTTGGTGATCGTCCATACATCTTTGAACGATCTCAGGCTCCATTGCGAAGCCTCAAGCAAACAGAGTTAATCTACCGTCAGTTCCCACTGAGCTCGATGGAATCACTGAGAGGCACAAGACATTTTCATAGAAGCAATGAGGCTGTCGGCTCATCTGCTACGTCCAACTGCATTCCCAAGTGTCGGACCTTTCTGTCACTTCAGCCTCTGATTGGGCTTTGGATTCTCTCACTAACACCACGGCTGATTCCTGGAATGGAACATAGTAAGAAAGGGACTGATATCACATCTGGACAGGGTGAAGTGAATGGAACCAAGGAAAGTAAGCCATTGCAATCAAAAGACACATTATAAAAAATGTATTTTACTTTTCATAATAAAAAAAAATACTGTTTGTTTTAACTTTTATCCAGATTATTCGATCAGCAAATTCAGTGAGGAAGAGTGGAAAGGAGCTGGCTATTGCTGTTCAAACTCTGGCCTGCTCTGAACAATGATACAATCCTCCAGGCAATTTAACTTGTATCTGGTTCATTCACTGAGAACTGATTGCTGTGGATTTTTTTTGTGTGCATGTCTGATTCATCTTTGGTTAATACTGTTGTTGTTCAGCTTTGTACAGTTTGGTCATTCCTGAAAACGCTTTACACAGTTTTGCTCCTCAAATGGAATCGTTCTTTGCCCATTCGGAAAGACATGCTATCATGTTGCGACTCCGTCTCCTTTAAGTCCATTTTGATGTGGACTCCACATTCCATTATCTGCTGCATTTAGTGTTAGCTCTCAGTTATTTGGTTTTATTCATTGGTTGTTTTTTTTTCATAGCTGGATATTTCACGGCACACTTTAACTGTTCTGTAAAGCTCTTCTGTGTCACCACATGAATCAGTACATTGGTGCAGCAGCTTCGCTTCCGCAGCATATACGTGGCTTGCACAAGGAGATCAAAAGCAGTGGAATCCAATGAATAACTGACAGGAGAAAAGATAAATTATACAGCAACCAGAGAAATATGAAATTTACAGATATGACAAGGAATAATACCACAGATTTCTTTCTGCTCTATAACTCTGGTTCATTCTCTATGTTTCACTGACCCCTGATGCACTTACGACCGTTAATAACCTCAAAAATGTGTCTGACAGCCAGAACATTAGAAAGGAATGTACAAGCTAGTAGGAGCATTGATGTTAAAAGAAATGCTCAAAGTATTTAAGACTTGTCCCACGGCCGTCATAATATAATCTGGATCTGGTATAATAGTACCATGGAGCATTATTGATTATCTTTCCATGCTTATATCGGTAATAGTTTGGAATATTTTTAAAACAAAAGAAAATGCAGATTGTTGATAGAACCTTAATTGAAGTATTCTCTGTCATCGGATGAAAACAAACAGTGACAAATCGACTAAAGGAGAAAGTGGACCCGACAAGTCAATCAGTGGTCAAACAGCAGATCACATACATCATACGACGAACAGATCTGATGGCCTGGAAATATGGTGGATAATAAAGAGGTGGAAATCGATGAAGTACCACTTGGAAAACAATGAACAGTAAATCATACGTTGCCATAGCCACCAGATCACACTTGGTGCATGTAAAAAAAACACACTTGCTCTGAGCTAAGATTAGAATCACCAGTAGACGAACTGGAAGAGAGAGTGAGAGAGAAAGAAGAAAAAGAGAATTGTCGTTACTGATCAAACATATCTGTGCCTGAGCTCATATAATAAGTACTAGATTTATCACAAACATAATTGTTGTTTCATGCAATACGACGTTCAAAGAATCTGAATCACTAACACTTTTAAAAGACATAGGGAAGAACACAAATAGCGGGTTAGTCTCAGAATCAGTCACGTATTCAACATTTGGTTGGCTAGCACAGAGGTTAATTTGTTCTACTTTATACGTTGCTCAGACTGGCTGGAGATGCCTATGAGACGACAGCATTCACACAAACACTCTCGGCATCAAGGAACAAACAAAGAATGGAAGACACCTAACACAGACATGATGACAAAATTCCTGAATTCAGTTTTGGAACCTACACAGTTGCGTTTGCCCTTACAACTGTGCACTCACACAATATGAAATACAGTAGATGGCATTGGATCATTTGTGCATGTCCAGGAATGGATGACATTCCAAATATGAACAAAGAAATGATAGGGTATTGACTCCCTCACTCGGAACATCCTGGTAAGTTGAATTAAGACGATATTCACCAGTGCATCCAAACACCATGTCCCAGCTTGGATATCCAGTGCAATCAGAAGAACTTCGATATTTGGCACAGACTCGCCACATCATCTGTCGAACACTGTACACCACAGCCTGCAACCAAATGAAAGCTGAATCATGCAGCATTGTTCTGTGCAACTTCCCACTTCAGAAATATCACGATTTATCTGTGATTAAGCACAGTTTCCTACCTGATGTCCCGCCTCATGCACCCAAACTCCTCCCCCTGTGTACAAAGATCCCGCTCCCACACACGGGGCTAGGAATTCCCATCATTCAATCAGCACGCTCCATGGGTATCACCAGAGTTGGATCACAACTTCTTTAAAGGAAACCACAAGACTGCAGTATTGATTGGCATTGGAAACTGTCTGTCGGGATTCTGCCCAATGTGAACGACTAAGAAAGCCGTAGGCCTAAATGCCTTATCATTAGATTATTATTACGTAGACCGGTGTATTACACTTTGCGTTTGATGTCTGCCATGGCAGTACCTTGAATTTTAATTCAAAAGAAATCTGGACTTCTAATTTGAGATGTTGACAATGAACGGTTGTCAATTGGTGGCAAAAGAAACCAACTCACAACGAATAACCTTTAAGGAGTGTAATCTGTCATCCTTTCCGAGTTCTGTTGTAGATGTGACTGCAGATCCACAATAGTCTGAGTTATTCTGGCCAATTAAGGAAGGGTTGTAAAATTTGGTGTAGCCAGTGACACACATATTCTTTCAAATAATAAAAGCAAATAGAGCTCCCTATCAACAGCCATATTACTGCTTCGGACAAATGCTCCATTTTTAGACCACACCTGGGATTTGCATATCGACATACTATGCCCACTTCCACAACTATGAAATTCCCAAAAAATGATCGACTTTAGAAGAAAAGGGATCCTAAAATTCACTCAGTGTAGTTATCTAGAAAAGGAAACACCAACACATTGGCAAAAGTAAACGAGGCAAAAGTAAACGAGGCAACTTCATCTGTCTCTTTGTTTTGAGACCATTCAGAGTTGGGAAACTCGTTAAACTTGGCTCATTAAGCTATGACACGGATTATCCAAGGGCATAGGCAATCCCTGATTTTAGTGGACCTTTAGCACCAAGAATCACATTGGACATCTGTGCGACTCTCTGCCATACAGGACATTACCTTGGACACTAACCAGCCCTCAGTTTCAGAAGAAAGCTCCTTGCAGATGTGGAAATGGTGATAATGTTCAATTGTACTCATGGAATGTAAGCTTTAACGGCCTGACCAGTGTTCATAGCCCAGCTCTAAAAACCATTTGTTGTGGTGTTCGAGATCTACCTTGGTGAACATCTGCTTTGCTGCGGGGGTGAACCGCAGAATTTTCATGCAGCAACAGTGAAGGGCTGACAATATGTTTCGAAGTCAGAATGAAATCTCGCTTGAAAGAAGATTTGCACGTGACGGTATTTTGTTTATCTGCGGCCCTTATACTTCCAGCTGCTGGAGATCACGGGCTTGAGAGGTTTTGTTAAAAACGGACTTGCCGTGTTCCTGGTTTGCTTCTTATACGTGATTTGCATTGGTGATCTTCAGTGCTGGCTATTGTGTCATTGGTAAAGAGAATGTGTGCTGAATGATTAATGTGGCAATGAAGACAATCAGCTGTTTGTCCTCGACAACGTAAAACTTTGTAAATGTTGCATTCATTTTCACATGTGATCCACAGTCAGCCAAATTCTTGGACGGTTTAAGTCCAACTCCAGAGCTATGCTTTCTGAATGATGGTGATGGAGTGGAGAGGCGGGCAAGGAGCTTATTAAAACTTCAATCAGAGTGTCTGATATTCTCTGTGGCCACAGCACTTGTATGGCTGGAGCAGGTCTTTTTTTTTTATCTCCCATCAATGGTTCGCCCAGTTTATTGATAATAATGGACGCAATGATGGCAATGTCATAAAATGCCAATAGGAGATTGGTAGATTCATACATTTTTTCCAGTGCTTCTGAGATCTAGCCCAAGCTAGATGTTATCTCAATCTATATGGACAAAGACCCCTCTGCAATTTCAAGAATAGTAAATGGTGCTGAACATTGTATAAGGACGAGCAAACCTCACTAATTTTTAAATTATAAATGAGACGCTGGCATTGCTGAGGCGCCCACAGATTTTACGAACAAGGAATAACTGTGAAGAATTCCTGCAGAGATATACAATGGATGAGATCATTGACCTGCAACAGCTATAATCACCTTCACCTGTAGTCAGGATGAAGCAAAGTGTTGTTTTCAGGAGCTCACTATTGTGAATATGTGTTCATAATTTACATGCTTAAGATTTGAACATTTCTTTTCACAACTCAAATAAAACAGTGCAAACAGGTGCAACGGTTTGAGGAACAGATATCCAATCTTTCTGTAAATGTAAGTCAACTAATCCTGAGTTACATGCCATGTAGAATTAACATGTTGTTGTGTTGGAAGGTCGGAGACGATGGTTACAAAAAAAACAAGCCACGAATGACAGAGTTTGGGCTCCCAGCAGAATCAGAATGTCTGTTCTTATTACATGAAACAAAGGGACATGCATATGAACCTGGACGTTGGATTTGTGATCTTAGATAGTGTTATATAGTATAGAGACATATAAACAGTGCAAAGTACTTTGTGATAAAATATGGAAATTATATTTCCACTAATCAGAGAGACAATGACTGGAGTTCATGAATATGAATCAATCATGCCAGTTTAGAAACTTTGTATGGGAGATGCTTAAATAATATATTAAAGCATTATGTTAAATGTTTCTTACTGCGGACAGTCAATTTTCTGCCACGCTACTTTATTCGATTATTAAACATAGTAATAACATTGCAGGTGCTGTATTCAGTTATTTGGTGAAGCTTGCATCTTAATTCCTTTTACTGAGTTTTTTTTAAAATCATGTATTGCCTTAAAATGATTAATGCACAGTTCCCATCAAAACGTTTTTCCTCCAAAGGGGCACACACATCACAAAGCGAAATGCAGCGATGGCTGGAAAATTAACTGAGGAAAAATTATGAATTCAAAAATTGTTAATTCAAATCTTACCATGTACAGCTATGGAATCTAGTTAGCATTTGCAGTTCTGTGTTAGAAGTGGCACAGTGCTTAGTAATTCTACCTGTCAGCACGAGGAGGCTGGGTTCAATCCCACCACTGTATTTGTGGAGTTTGCACATTCTTCCTCTGTGCACGCGCGCGCGCGCGCTGCGGGCTTTTCACTGTATGCTCCAGTTTACATTCACAGTTCAAAGATGTGCACGCTTCTAGGTTAGCCAAAGGAAACGCAGGGTTACAAGGATCGATCGCGATGTGCTTTGGAGTGTTGGTGTTAACTCAGTAAGCCAAATGACCTGCTTCTATCCAATAAGGATTCCATTTCATGACATCAATCATCACTAATATACATTCATCTCGCAGTGTCCCACAACTTATCCTACCCTTGCTGCAAGATAAATCAGTACCAAAAGTATTATTTAAATCCACGTAATATGTCTATCGTGTGTTTTATTGAATTAACATTGTTGCTCTCAGTATTTTCCCTTTCGGAAAACCATCTCATTTGTTTATCTACAACGGAACTTAGATTAAAGTTATTTACATGTCATAACAATGTGCTTAAGAACAGAGAGAAAATAATGAAGGCGTCGTATCATTAGGTTGATTTTTTTTCTTATGAAGACGTGTTATCACGGTTTGCAGGCGTACGGAACATTTAGAGACTTGAAAAGCCAGCATGGAGTGACAAAGCACAGAGCGTCCTGAAGAAGATAGTAATTAAAACACGGTGTAAAAAAAAGGCCGTAGCTGGTTTGCCATGAAACAAAACCAAACTGAAACTCGGCCATGCGTTTCAATTATGCCCGAAGATACCAAGGTCCAACCAAATATGAATTTAGTATTTTACTAATATTAATGTCCATGAAAAGATCCCACGTTTCAGGGTATAAAACCGGACATTCTGAACAGTTAGATGATGAACCGCCGAAGCCCAACAAATGTAAATTGCTCACTAAAGAGCTCTCTTCAAGGAACCTGCCTTTGGAGCGTTGTTGCAGCAGACAATCAAGACCAACCCAGGGAGAATCTGCGGTGGAAAATCTACGAAGGGGAATCGTTAAAGCTGACTGGTTTGGAAACGTGATGTTTTTAAACTTTAATCGGGACTTTCATCTGACTAGTATTGTACTGTGAGAGGTAAAAGTTGAAAATAGTTGTCGGATTTAATATCCTCTGAGGAATTAAACAATAAAGTTATTAATCTTTATTGAAATAGGGATTTCTAGCATAGTTCTTTGCCCCTCTAATTTCAAACATATTGCAGCACGGATTGAACCTTTTCTGTGTGGTTGGTTTGAAGTAACTGAGGGTTTACATGATTTAATACAATTTACATTGTTCCAAGGATTACCAAGAACACCAACAAGGCAAGGATGGTGTTGTATACTTTTCTGACAATTTGCCTTGGAAGGTGCATTTTGTTACTTGTGGAACAACCTCTTTTTTGCCGGTGCTGGTGTATATACCCCGATCATTACTCTAATGAAAGCAAACTGAGTTTATCCGGTCTCTCTCTTCACAAGCAAAATGCAACAGCCCAAGCAATAACCTGGTCAATGTCCTTTGCACACCTTCCATTTCAATCACATCCCTCCTGTGGTGCAGTGATCAGAACTGTACACAATACTCGGACTGTGGCCTGAACAACGTCCTGTAAACCTCCAACAGGACGTCCCTGTTCTTCTAATCTATATATCGATTGCCAAGGATATTTGTAATGCATGCCTTCCTTACCGTATTAACCTGTCCTACTGCGTACAGGAGTCTGTTAGCAATCACCTCAAGATCTATCTGTTATTCTGAGTGTCCGAGTGTCCTGTCATTAATTGGCCTTGTCTTATGACTTCTGACAAAGTGCATTACCTCACACTTATCAGTGTTAAATTCCACCTGGGATTGATTTGCCCGTGGACCTTTCTGTCTTTATCGAAAACCATTGATTATGTCTCTAACTGCGAATTGCCCAATCAATATTTGCATGATCTGCAATCGTGCATACCAGGGCCAACCGCCCCTTGTACCTATCCCACATCAACATGCCAGTGCCGCGTGCCCTACTTAACAAGCCCTCCCCTCCCGCCGCGCCCACACCCATAAACCTATCTATTATCAATGTCATTTATGAATATTACAAAATATGGATCATCCAGCACTGAGGCCTGTGGAACACCCATGTATACTAGCTTCAATTACCCAAACACATTCTATTAACACTCTCTGTATGTACTTACTGAAGCAATTTTAGAGCCAAGGTTCCAAGCTACTCTGCAATCCACGTGCTTCTACCTTCATTATCTCCTTCGTGGGATCTTGTCAAATTATTTCCTGAAATTCATATCACCTCCAACAATTAGTCTAGTCTCTTCTCACCTGTTCACCTCAAAATTTTCCACCAGATTTGTTTGACATGACCATTCTCTGAAAAAGCCATGCTGACTATCCATGTCTCTTGAAATGTAGATTAATTGCCTTTTTCGACATCTTCTCGAATAGCTTCTCGAACACTGATTATGATGCTCACTTTTATGTTAATACGGGTCTATCTTCAACATACTTCATGAAATTTTTGATTTGATTTGATTTGAATTATTCATTGTTGTGTCCATCACCGTGCAGTGGACATCTTTGTTTACGACAGTACAGGCAGATCATGGTAAACTAACTTGAACAGAGTGAACTGATCAGACAGAAGCACACAGGTTACAGTGCACTGCGATTGCGGTAGTCAAGAGCAATTTAGCAAGGTCAGCATTATTTGAGGCTAAAGCTCCCATTCATCAGTTTCATCAGTCTAATAACAGCAGGGAAGAATCTTTTCCTGACCCTGCTTGTGCATGTGTTCAGGCTTCTGCGCTTTATGCCTGACGGAACACGTTGTCAGAGATACTTACCAGGATGCAAGGGATGTTAGATGATGTTGGTAGCCTCTCCACAGCAGTGAGCCTTGTCGATGGACACCTGTGTGGGAGGGTGGTTTCCGTGATGGTTTGGGTTGAGCAAACCATATTGTCTAGTTTCTTATGGTCCTGGGCAGAGCAGCTGCCATGTCAAGCCGTTATGTCGGATGTTGACTTTGTTTGATGCTGCCTGATCTACTGAATTTCTCCAGCAATTCATTTTTTCTTGTCTAGGGTGGGAGCAGTAGGGTTGAGGCGGCATCAGCATTTGCATTTTTTGTTTTGTTTTGTTTCCTTGTGTTGGACGTTGCTGGATCGAAATAATATGTGTTACTTCATTTCTGATGCAGAAAATGCTTGGAAAAACTAAGAGGTGAGATGAATGATCATTTGGAAGAGGAACAATTAATAGACGATAGTGGTCCTGGATTTCTTCAGCAAGATCACATCTGACTAAGCTGACTGGTTTTCTTCGGAAGGACAGAAGGAAGTAACAGATACGGAAGACAGGAAGGAACACAATTTAAGATACTGTCTGGACTTGAGATTGAGTTAACATAACGTTTACCAATTGTGTCATTGGAGCACTATTTTTTCTCGAGTTGGGTCGCAAAGTAGTTCGTTAACAATAAAAGGGGCTTGGATTTGATAATAGTCTTTATTTAGTGTTCACTGTGCGAGTTCGGAAAACTAAAATTGTTTCTATTTTGTTGGAAGTGTGTTCACTGAGATTATGGGTTAGTTTCCTGAAATTTTGGCGACACGCTAGATTACATCATCAGTGAATCTCGGGGGAAGTGTATGTGTTCACTCCCGTTGCTATTTATGTGTCTTGATTTGCTGTGGTAGGTGATATCATTTGGGTTCTTTTGCTGATACTTGGGTAAATGGGATTCATATCCTTTTTTTGTTAATGATTTTACGGTTTGAATGTCAGGCATCTCGGAGTTCGTGTGCGTGTTTATTTTAGTCCTGTCTCAGGATGGATATTTTGTCCCAGTCCAGCTGGTGTCCCTGCTTGCCTGTGTTTATTGAATACCATTCATAGCTTGTCATGCCTTTTCGTGCCTAACTGGTACTCATGTATCCTGGTGGCTGGTGTCCTGCCCTTTTGTCCAATGGAACATTTGCTGATGTCCTTCCAGGGTATTTTTTCAATATGACGTTCTTTCTACAAGTGTGAATATGGGGTACTTTAAATTCATCTGGAGCTCTTTCTGTGTGGTGGTGGATGTATGCACCACCATGATTCTGAAGGGCCTGATTAGTCTAATCATCACTTCTGAAGTGTCTTTGTGGCTTTCATGGACACACTGGTCGATAGCTCTCCATTGGCTTTTAGTTCTCCTGTGACGTCCAGAAAGGGGAATAGGATATTGTTCTCTCCTCTTTGGTGAACTTTACACGGGGAAGGATGTTGTTTAGGTGCTTGTAGATTTCTTCTATCCTGTTGAGTTTCTTGATGGCCAAGGTGCCATCGATGTAGAGGACCAAAAGCGTGGGCTCGATCGTAGGAAGAACATTTGGTTCTAACCGCTGTATAAGTGATTTGCCTAAAAGTCCTGATAGTGGTGAGCCCACGGACGTCCCGTTGTTTTGTTTATAGACCTTGTCGTTGAAGGTGAAATGGGTCAACTCATTTGAGGATGCGGTCCTTGCTGCTGTAACAAAGCCTTCTCTCCTCTAACTCCTGTGGTTTCGCGTCCAACTGGCAAGCTCTCCCTGAATCACGTGTCATCTAATTTTACTAATTAGTCCACCATGCGCAACATTGTGGAAGGCTTCACTAAAGACAACTTAAACTATGTCTACGACTCTGCCCTCATCAATATTCTTGGTTACTTTCTTAAATAATATCAATCTTGTTTATGAGACACGATTTTCTTTGCACAATGCCTTTACGACTATTCCTACGCAGTTCTTGCTCCTCTGAATCCATACCAATCCTAACTTTCACGATCACCTCCAATAATTTCCGAATCACTGAAGTCAGAGTCACGGGCCCATAGTTCTCAGGCTTCTCCTTAATTACCTTATCCAGTAAAGGCATAACATTAGCTATCCCCCAGTTCTCTGGCAACTGGCCTGTGGT
>NW_025210546.1:0-1378 GCF_004010195.1 Chiloscyllium plagiosum
TGCATTTCAGTATTATCAGATCCGATATGAGTTCGCTAAATCGCGGAACAGACTTGAGCTGAATATTCTCTTTCTGCCTCCAAAATTAATTGTGTAAAAATATGAATCTGCAAAACTGACTTCGTTAAATTTTGCCAAGTTAAACCGAGGTGAGATGTACAAAGGACGCAAAACAAAGTACAGCCATTTTGGGTGAGTGATCCGTTTGATCAGTGTAACAGGGTAAGCAGGATAACCCACCTTCAACTTCCACATTGTGCTTGGCTCCACGAGGTCCACACTCACCTCTCACAAACGACCCCTAACCATCCCTTATTCTGTCATCCCATCTCCCATCTGTTCATGTTTTAAGCTGAGTGCACGTGGCAATAGCAGCCGACATTGCTGTTGTCGGACTGTCACATGCAGGAAGGTGATCCTGATGGGTCCACAGCATAAGTTGTCTTCGAAAAATCAGAGCGTATTTGCTATTGATTATTATAAATGCTAACTATTAATAGACCGTAGCAGTGAAAGCACTGAATCCTAAAGAACGGATTATCCGGGAATATCATCTTGTATTCTATATAAATTAGCATTGCATTCTCACGTTTTTCGTTCGATTCCTTCGACACTGTTTTGGCTTTGTTACATTTGCTTGGTCTATGACACATAGGCTATCGATCCATGTATTACCTTGCAGTTTATCACGCATGAGATCATCTCTCTCACATGGTAATGCATTGGTTCGATAGCTCAGTGGTTAAGCACACTGGGCTTGTAAACTCAAAATTCTCTTGAAGTACCCCATTCCTGCTTGTCTTCACAAGAAATTGTGGAAGATCATTCAGAAGGACAGGAAGCAGCTGACGTAACATATGTATCCATTTCACATGATGAGAGAGTTCAGTCAGTATAAACGACGGAGTGACAGGAATCTCTCGTGAATAACAAAAGCCAAAAACTGTGTCAGTAAGAAACGATGCAAGGATCCCAGCAGTCATCCCCGGTGGCACAGCAGCCTGAGTTCCTTTCCCACTCCGTACACACAGGTTTCTTTGTTCCTGACATGCAAAGACAGACAAAAACATTACGAAACAGAGGGCGGTTGAATTGGGAAATCACTGGAATGGATTGCAGAGGCAGAAACACACATAACCTTTAGAAGTATTCAGATGTGAATTTGTGATGCTCAGGCATACAGGCCAGGTGATGGAAAATGCGAAAAGGATTGTTTTAAGGAGCTTGAAGGCTGTCGACCAACCCGGGCATCGCACTCCGACATTCATCACTGGTGGTCTAAGACTTAAGATTCCGTGTCTTCAGTTCGGCGTCCCAGTTTCGATTTCCCCATCGGGCAATGACGGCTTTTTCGTTCCTGACACAGACAAAAACGAAT
>NW_025210546.1:2137-6419 GCF_004010195.1 Chiloscyllium plagiosum
TTGCCAGTCTTGCTGTCGCCCCATTTAAGAATCATACCTACAATTTCCTAATCCGGAATCAGACACAATATCCATTGCATCACTGTCCGCGTGGATGCTTTGCCGTTGCATGCCGCAGAGTTGTGATGTTCACATGGACATGCGCAATAGCAGCCATGTCCACAAGTTGAACGACCTGTCAAGATACTCAATTTTGCTGTATCACTACAATAGCACCCACGATGTGAATTGGCAAGATTTGTAAAGATAACTTGTCGCTACACTTGAAGCTTCCTTTCATCTGTTGTCCGCTCAGCCATTGAGTGGGAACATTGCTAATCTGAAAATCACTCATTTCCATTTCCTGCATTTTCCCCAACATCGCGAAGAAAACCCGAGCTGAATCACAACATTGGATACTTCTATTATTTTTTGTTGTGTTCATTAGTTTAACCAACTGAACGAAATCGTAGGAAACTGAAAAATATGAAAGAAGCTAAAAATCCCTCCCAGAAATTTAAGAAAGAGAGAAAACATTGTCTCCGTTCCACTTTACACCGAATAGATTCTTCACAGTTTGGAAACAGGACAGTTGGCTCAACACGTGCACATCGAACTTCCAAAGGGTAAACCACCAGACACATTTCCCTCTGACTAATGCGCCTAAACCTCTGGGCAATTCAGCAAGGGCAAACCATCTGATAATTTATGGATTGGAGAAGGAAACCAGAGAACCAGGAGGAAACCCATGCAAGCAAAATGCAGAACGTGCAATCTCTACACGGACGGTCAGCCGAAGTTGGAATCGATCCCAGATCCTCCCACTCTGAGACTGTAGTGAGAACCACTGAGCTCCTGGAACATTTGAACTATTGCAGGATTATTCTTTACAACCGAGACATTTCCCTCAGGCAGATATTCCCTCAATCCACAGAAATGTGTCCTGCCAGAAATTATTTTACCTCACATTAAAATCTTTCCCTCAGCCTGATGTCCAAGTGCACCCTTCTCCGTATCAATGTGTGCTGCTTTGGGTGAGGTTGAAGCTCCCAGCTTGATGTCCAATACACCCTTCTCCATGTCAATGTAACTGGTACAGTTGTGTTTGGAGGTTCCAACCTAATATCCAATACTCCCCTTTTTTCATGTCAACAGAAGCTACTCCAGGTGTGGTTAGAGCCAGCCGCGACATTTTGAGCCCATCTGTACCGTCTTGGATGGATTCTGCGCACATCTATTGTATCACTGAGCCACATGCCCTGCACTTCCCCAACCTCAATTCCAATTGAGTCTTCCGGGCTGAACTACCCAGATTCTCTGATTCCTGGCTTGTGAACTGGAATTATATGATATATAGCAGCAGTGGTTCGTTGCTTTTGTGAGCAAATTGGTGAAATTACCAATGTGAAGCTACATTGTTATTGGGAATACGTTTCAACAATACCCTGTAGTACCCCTAACCCTTTGATGTTTTGTTGAAATCGATCGATGTCAGCCTTCAGAAAACTATAATTTAAAGATTCAGCCCACTCTGAGTAACCACATCTCAGTAACTGTTTGGCAATTGTGTTGTGCGCGTGGAGATGTACCCGAAACATCCTCCAATACGACCGTCATTGCTTTTCGTGTCTTCCTTTGTGTTGTGGCTGCCGCAAGTTCTGTTCCAATCTGAGTCATAGCAATGGGCATCTTTCCATTTTATGCCAAGCAATATGTGGGTAGCAAACGCGGGTATGAATCATTTATATTTTACATGAAAATACTCTTTGAGGTGATGATGTTTTTTGCCTTTAAGTACCCGTTTTCACACATCACAGCGTTTCATGCAATAGGATTCAAACTAAACCTTTCTCGGAGATTTCTCTCCCTTCCACGATCAGTGAACGACCTTTGCATGACTCCTCCAATTTCACTGAGACTTTGTACAATCTAAAACTCAAATTAACAGCATTCAGTCTGCGCAGTTGCGTTCACTGTTGCTGGGAGAATGCGCCCAAATCCCACCGTCGGGAACTTCCAAACAGTCCATCGATTAAGATGCTTGGCTGTGAGATTAATTTTCATACAGCAGGTTTTATTGACATAGACCAGACATTATTCGAGTATCATGCTCAGGAAAAGGACAGAGCGCAGTAGTTAGCAAATGGGAATTTATTGGAAAAGGACAGTTTATGTGGCTTTCTGCGTCATTTATTTCATTTGTTCATTCTGGTCGAGCCAGAATATTGTGTGCAGTTCTGCAAAACAAATTACAGCAGTGATATCATAGCACTGGAAACGGTGCCGAAGAGATTAGCACTGGAAACGGTGCCGAAGAGATTTAACAGGATATTGGCTTGTTGAAGAGTTTCATTTGTGAGAAATATTGGACAGACTGGTGTTATGCTTCTTACAGTAGAGGAGATTTTGAAAAGACGTGATTGAAATACAAAATATTGAAGGATTTCGATCGTGTCGACTAAAAGATCTTGATCGATCACCACGGAGCACAGATTAAGTTTAAAGGCAGATAGAGTTGAAGATTTACGCAATAAAACCTAATCAGCCAGCAGGTGTTTGAAGCTGGAACCCGCTGTCTGTCAGAGTCGAAGGAGCAGAAGCCCACATAACCTTCAGAGGTATTCAGGAGTGATTTTGTGATGACAAGGCCAAAGAATGAAAAATGGTATGAGGAAAATCAAGCCGTTGTTTCTGACAAGAGCTCTTAGAAGGTGTTTTAAGGGCTATCAGGCAACCTGCACAATAGCTTGCTGTCAGCTTCCATGGTAGTCTAGCGCTTAAGATGCAGCTCCTACACTGCTGTGGCCTGGGTTCAATGCCCGGTCAAGGCATAGAAGGTGTTGTCTTTTTTCTTAAACAGCAGTAACCCACGGTTGAAAATAGAGCATTTGTGACGGGAGTATTTTCAATGCATCGATTCGATTTCTGCCCAAGAAGTAAAAAAAGGAGACAATTTTCTATCCTGTTAAAGAAGCGGATGGTGCATCGATCATCCCTGCTCAGTCGAATAGTCCAACCTTCCTTCTTCTTTGATTCCACTTCAGAAAGATTTTTGAAAGATTCTCGAAGCTGCGACTTGTCTGTTCATGTTGTTTCCTTGCTTTCCCACGAATCGCAGTGATTGGGTGAGTGAGTAATGGAGATGGAAAGGTGCCCATGAAGCGCGTGTGGGAGGTGTTATGTTTCTTACAGTAGAGGAGATTTTGAAAAGACGTGATTGAAATACAAAATATTGAAGGATATGGATCGGGTCGACTCAAAGATCTTGATCGATCACCACGGAGCACAGATTAAGTTTAAAGGCAGATAGAGTTGAAGATTTACGCAATAAAACCTAATCAGCCAGCAGGTGTTTGAAGCTGGAACCCGCTGTCTGTCAGAGTCGAAGTAGCAGAAGCCCACATAACCTTCAGAGGTATTCAGGAGTGATTTTGTGATGACAAGGCCAAAGAATGAAAAATGGTATGAGGAAAATCAAGCGGTTGTTTCTGACAAGAGCTCTTAGAAGGTGTTTTAAGGGCTATCAGGCAACCTGCACACCAGTTTGCTGTCAGCTTCCCTGGTGGTCTAGCGCTTAGGATGCAGCTCCTACACTGCTGTGGCCTGGGGTCAAGGCATAGAAGGTGTTGTTTTTTTTCTGAAACAGCAGTAACCCACGGTTGAAAATAGAGCATTTGTGACGGGAGTACTTTCAATGCATCGAATCGATTTCTGGCCAAGAAGTAAAAAAAAGAGACAATTTTCTATCCTGTTAAAGAAGCGGATGGTGCCTCGATCATCCCTGCTCAGTCGAATAGTCCAACCTTCCTTCTTCTTTGATACCACTTCAGAAAGATTTTTGAAAGATTCTCGAAGCTGCGACTTGTCTGTTCATGTTGTTTCCTTGCTTTCCCACGAATCGCAGTGATTGGGTGAGTGAGTAATGGAGATGGAAAGGTGCCCATGAAGCGCGTGTGGGAGAATTTGAGATCCCCTCCTGTGATCATGTCAGGACATTATTTCTGATGTTATCGTGGACATTGTTTGAAGGTTCCTGCAGGTCAGGAAATTCAACGTCAGTTCGACTTCAGAAGAAAGAGGATGGTTGGTTTGTCAGTGCAAAAAAGCTGACATTGTTTTCGAGCCAGTTAGGAGTCGAAGCTTCACTATCCCGACGCGTAATCAGGAGCGTTATTCATGACTGGCTCCGACATGAATGGCACGATCATCAGCAGTCGGAAGACAGCATTACCACGCAGATACATTTTCTCAGTGTTTGGACATGTATCACCGTTTGGGAACCAACTCAGAGAGGTACAAGTGA
>NW_025210546.1:7183-8587 GCF_004010195.1 Chiloscyllium plagiosum
AATTCTGCTCGTGAAACTTCAGGAAGTGGGGAAGATAAGTGATTTTAGACAGCGCTGAACAGGGTAATGTAAATGGAGCAGAGTATGTACACTGTCAGCTGTGCAGATAGATTGGAAAGTTGGGGCAGTTCTCCTTTGTAGAATAGAAGGCTGAAAGCTGGTCTTCCCTTGCCAGGGCAAGAGGCGAAAATCCTTCACCGTAACAACAACCGCCTGACCTCTCTCTACCGTCCCAAAGGATCATAGAACATTACAGCACAGTACAGGTCCTTCGGCCCTCGAAGTTGCGCCGCCCTGCCATACTAATCTGAAACCCACTCTACCTACACTATGCCTGTCCAATGTCGACTTAAATGCAATTAAAATTGGCGTATCTATTACCGTTGCAGGCAAAGCATTCCTTGCCCTTACTACTCGCTTAGTGAAGAAACTATCTCTGATCTCTGTCTTATATCTATCTCCCCTCACTTTAATGTTTTGTCCCCTCGTGTTGGCCGTTCCCATACTTGGAAAAAGGCTCTCCCTATCCATCCGATCTAACCCTCTGATTATCTTGTATGTCTCTATTAAGTCACCTCTCAACCTTCTTCTCTCTAGCGAAAATAGCCTCAAGGCCCTCAGCCTTTCTTCATAGGACATTCCTTCCATCCCAGGCAACATCCTAGTAAATCTTCTCTGCACCCTTTCTAAAGCTTCCAAATCTTTCTTATAACGCGGTGACAAGAACTGTATGCAATGCTCCAAGTGTGGCCATACCAGAGCTCTGTACAGCTGCAGCATAGCCTCCTGGTTATGGAACTCAATCAGTCTATTTCTCAAGGTCAAAACACTCTCTGCCTTCTGAACAACCCTGTCAATCTGGTGGCAACTTTCAGGGATCTGTGTACATGAACACCGAGATATCTCTGTTGATCTGCAGTCCCAAGAATCTTACCATGCGCCTACTACTTTGCATTCTGATTACTCCGGCCAAAGTGTATCACTTCACACTTGTCCACATTAAACTTCATTTGCCACAACTCAGCCCAGCTCTGCATCCTATCTATGTCTCTGCTACCGACTACATCCTTCGTCACTATCCAGAACTCCACCTACCTTCGTGTCGTCCGCAAATTTACTAACACACCCTTCTAAGCCCTCATCCAGGTCATTTATAAAAATGACAAACAGCATCGATTCTTGCGGAACGCCACTAGTAACTGGACACCAAGGTGAACATGTCCCATAAACTACATCCCTCTGTTTTCTTTCAGCAAGGCAATTACTGATCCACAATCCCATTCCTCCGCATTCTGTATAATAGCCGACTGTGGGGAACCTTATCGAACGCCTTGCTGAAATCCATATACAACACATCAACCGGTTTACTCTCATCTATCAGATTGGTCACTGGTCTGTAATGAC
>NW_025210546.1:9453-19837 GCF_004010195.1 Chiloscyllium plagiosum
GCTCACGCGTTCTATATCTTCTTCCCTGTCTGACAGGTGCACACTTATCTCGGGCACAAAGGAGCGTTTCCTTGAATAAGTTACACATTTTTAATGGTGTTTCCTTCACCATTCTACGCTTCCTATATCTTTCCTAATTGCATCGTAATTTCCCTTCCCCCAGCTGTAACTCTTGCTCGGTGGAGTACACTTCCCCTTTCCATCAATAAAGTAACCCTGACAGAATTGTGATCGCTTTCGCCAAAGTGCTCACCTACTTCCAAATCTAACACCTGGCCAGGCTCGTTGCCCAGTATTTGTAGGCCTGTCTACATACTGTGTCAGGAATCCCTCCTGCACGCACTGGACAAAAACTGACCCATCTATATTACTCGTACTGTAATGATCCAGGTCAACATTTGAATAGGTGAGGTCCCCCATGACAACTACCCAGCCTGTCTCACTCCTATCGAGAGCCATGTTTGCTATCCTTTCCTCTGGGATTATTCGGAGACCAATAGAAAATTCCCAGCATGGTGACTTCTCCTTTCCTGTTTCTAACCTCAGCCCATACTACCTCAGTATGGAATCTCCAAGCATCCTTCCTACAACTGTAATATTGTCCCTGATCAACAATGCCACAGCTCCCGCCCATACTACCTCAGTATGGAATCTCCAAGCATCCTTTCTAAACTGTAATATTGTCCCTGATCAACAATGCCACAGCCCCCCCCCCTCTTTGACCATCTTCTCTGTTCTTAATGAAACAGCTGAATTCCGGAACCTGCAGCAGCCATTCCTGTCCCTGCTCTATCCATGTCTCCGTAATGGCCACAACATCGAAGTCCCAAGTACCAACCCACGCTACCAGTTCACCCACGTTATTTCGGGTGCTCCTCGCGTTGAAGTACACACACTTCTCATCCAGAAGAGATTTTCCAGCACGTGCAACCACCTCATTAGCCAAACCTGCTTTATATCTATTTACATGTTCAATGCTGGTTCTCGCTTTTTGTCTCAGTTGGTCAGCGCGTTTGTCTGAAATATTGGTAGTCCTAGCCCAGACACAGCCTGTAATATTTCAGATCATGCAATGAGACCGAGCATGTAACGCTAGTGCGGCCACGACAGAGTCGTCTCACAAAAATGACCAGTTGCTGGGGAGGCAGTCCGTGACGGCTGAATGTCAAATGGTGCTGTACCAAAATTAACTGAATCGAAAGGTTTTGATGGAAAGGTTGGAGAAAACTCCGTGACCGTTTCCCAGTTCACACAGAAAATGATCTTGTGAGCCTTTGCAGTATACAAATTTACCTTATTGCTTAATGATCTTGTCAGTAAACCTTATGTCCATTCCTGCTGTTGTGCTGAAAGTGAATATAAGTCTAATTAATTTCTGTGTACGATTTATTTTGATGTTTTCTTCGTTGTTCTGAATAGGCGTGGATGTTTCCACCACAGATGTTAACTAGTTTTAAGAGTGCAGTCAGCCGACCCTGATACTTTCTGTTGAGAAGTATCAGTTAGTGCAAAAGTGGCCCGCTTCAGAGCTGAGCAGAAACATTGTTACTCCCTCTTCACGCTCAACAATGTTTATGAAATGTGGTGGATGGGGATTTATTGCAGTGTCTTCAGCAAACCTCGTTTTGAAATTACTCGCCAATCACTACTCTAGTGGTGAAAAAGTGTACATTTCTAAATAACTGCTGCGTGATATTCTTTTCAAATTTCTCGGCCGCATTGGTCCTGAATATATGCCGAAGTCTGCCTGACTGTGGCCATCCTGTTGAAGACTAAAGTTACGAATTTCACTGAGTCCCGGTACCCCAGAGAAAATTGTCCCAGCCGACGTTCACATCACACAAAACATCCCTGCTTCAAAACCTGGCAGAAACAACCGTGTTCCATTTTTTAAGGCGATAGCCTTCTGGATTGATGTGAACGGAGCAGTCATATAACATAGGACAAGACAGTGCAGAACAGGCCCCTCGGCCCGAAATGTTGCACCGACCAGTAACCGAGTCTCAGATCGTTCCCCTACAATATCCCATGATCATCCATGTGTTTAACCAAGGATGGTTTAAATCTCCCTCATTTGGCTGAGTTGACTACATTGGCAGATAGGGCATTCCACGCCATTCCACGCCATAACCTGCTTCTGATATCTGTCTTAAATCTATCCCCCATCAATTTGTAGTTATGCCCCTTTGTATAAGATGACGTCATCTACCCAGCGAAAAGAATCTTTCACTGTCTACCCTATATAATCCTCTGATCATCTTGTACGTCTCGATCAAATCCCCCATTAGCCTTCTTCTTTCCAATGAGAACAGGCGCTAATTTCTCAACCTTCCTCATAAGACCTTCCATCCACACCGGGCAACATCCTGCTAAATCTTGTCTACACTTTTCCTAATGCGACCACATTCTTGCCGAAATATGGCGACCAGAACTGTACACAATATTCCAATTGTGGCCGCACTAGCATTTTGTATAGTTGAAGCATGATATTACGGCTCCAGAACTCAATCCGTCTACGAATGATACCTAACACACCATATCCCTTATTACCAACACTATCAACCTGAGTGGAAATTTTCATGGATCTATGTACATGAACTCCAAGATCCTTCTGTACATCCACACTACTAAGAATCTTTCTATTTACGCAGTATCTGCTTTCCTGTTATTCTTCCCAAAGCGCATCACCACACATTTAGCTGCATTGAACTCCATCAACCACCACTCGCTGCCTTCTTTCAGAAAGCCAGTTTCTAATCCAAACTGCTATTTCGCCCTCAATTCCATGCCTCTGCATTTTAGCCAACATCCTACCATATGGAATCTTACTAAAGGCTTTACAGAAGTCCATGTATACTACATCAACAGCCCTACCATCATCTACATGCCTGCTTACCTTCTCAAAAAACTCAATGAGGTTTGTGAGGCACGGCCTACCATCGACGAAACCATGTTTACTATCAAAATTAAATTGTTGCTTGCCAGATGAGTATAAATCTTATGTCTTATAATCATTTCCAAAACCTTTCCTTGAATATATGTAGGGTTAACTGGTCTATAATTACCTGGATCATCCCTACTGCCTTTCCTGAATAATGGCACAGCATTTGCAATCCTCCAGTCCTCTGATACTAAACCTGTAGACAATGACGACTCAAATATCAATGCAGAAGGCTCTGCTATCTCTGCCCGACCTCGAAATAATCCTATCCGGGCCATGGGACTCGTATACTTTCACACCTTCAAGTCTGATAACACCAGTTCATAACTAATCTTTATCCCATCTAGTCTAATATCTCAAACCTCATTCTTCTCCTCTACAATAGTCTCTTTTCCCTGAGTGAAAACCGATGAGAGCTGCTTGTTCAGCACATCTCCTAACTCCATAGTGTCCACATACAATTTGCCACTTTTGTCTTTTCCAACCTCGTCATCGTATTATCACTCTCATATCTATAAAAAGATTTCGGGTTCTCCTTTATTCTATTTGCTAAAGAATGCTCGTGTCCTCTCTTTACTCTACTTAACTATATATTTAAATACTTCCCCGCTGATCTGTAACTCGTCATCGCCTCATCTGAACCATGTTGCCTTAACAACACATAAGCCTCTTTCTTCTGTTTTACAACAGATGCAATTTCTCTAGTAAACCATAGTTCCCTTATATTATCACTTGCTTTCTGCCTGACAGGGTCATTCTTGTCAAGGACACGCAATATCTGTTCCTTAAACGATCTCCGCATTTCTATTGTCTGAATCCCCTGAAGTTTGCTACTCTGTTCTATGCATCATAATTTTTGATTTATCACATTATAATTGCTCTTACCCCGTCGATTAATCTTGACCTGTGGCATATACCTATCCCTTTCCATCGCTCATCTAAACGTTACTGCATTATGGTCACTGTCTCCAAAGTGCTCACCAGCAACTATATCAAACACCTGGTCTGGTTCATTTCCAAGCACCAGATCCAGTGTGGCCTCGCCACTTGTCGAAATTTCGACATACTGTGTCAGGAATACCACCTGTATACATTGAATAAAAACTGTTCTGTCCGACGTACTAAAGCTACAACATTTCCAGTCAATTTTGGGGATATTAAAATCCCCCATAATAACCACCTTTTTCCTTTGAGTCCTACCCAGAATTATTTTGCCAATCCTTTCTTCCACCTCTCTGGAACACTGTGGAGGCATATAGAAAATCCAAGCAGTGTGATCTCTCCTCTCCTGTTTCTAAACTCAGTCCACGCGACCTCATTCGTGCTTGTTGTTCTCATCAGCAAATCTGGAACTGAATTTTTGCCACCATATCTGTTGCTGTGGTGAAAAGGAGCACAATTCAGATTATTTGCTGTGTGAAAGTTTGTTGTTATTCATTCTCCACGGAAAAATTGAGGATGGTAGATGATGGAGGGTTTATGCCAGAATCAATGATTCATCTGCCGCTCAGATGCTGCTCGAACTGCTGTGCTTTTCCAGCAGCGCACTCTCAACTAAAGTTCTCTCCTCCTAGTTCCGGTTTATGCATCGACTTGTACACGTTCGGTGGCTGTGCTGTGTAAGGGCGCCATTACCGGGCACTGATCGTTTCTGCAACTCCTTCACCATTCTACGCTTCCTATATCTTTCCTAATTGCATCGTAATTTCCCTTTCCCCAGCTGTAACTCTTGCTCGGTGGAGTACACCTTCCCCTTTCCATCAATAAAGTAACCCTGACAGAATTGTGATCGCTGTCGCCAAAGTGCTCACCTACTTCCAAATCTAACACCTGGCCAGGCTCGTTGCCCAGTACTTGTAGGCCTGTCTACATTCTGTGTCAGGAATGCCTCCTGCACGCACTGGACAAAAACTGACCCATCTATATTACTCGTACTGTAATGATCCAAGTCAATATTTGGATAGGTGAGGTCCTCCATGACAACTACCCAGCCTGTCTCACTCCTATCGAGAGTCATGTTTGCTATCCTTTCCTCTGGGATTATTCGGAGACCTATAGAAAATTCCCAGCATGGTGACTTCTCCTTTCCTGTTTCTAACCTCAGCCCATACTACCTCAGTATGGAATCTCCAAGCATCCTTTCTACAACTGTAATATTGTCCCTGATTAACAATGCCACAGCTCCCCCTCTTTGACCATCTTCTCTGTTCTTAATGAAACAGCTGAATTCCGGAACCTGCAGCTGCCATTCCTGTCCCTGCTCTATCCATGTCTCCGTAATGGCCACAACATCGAAGTCCCAAGTACCAACCCACGCTGCCAGTTCACCCACGTTATTTCGGATGCTCCTCGCGTTGAAGTACAGACACTTCTCATCCAGAAGAGATTTTCCAGCACATGCAACCACCTCATTAGCCAAACCTGCTTTATATCTATTTACATGTTCAATGCTGGTTCTCGCTTTTTTGTCTCAGTTGGTCAGCGCGTTTGTCTGAAATATTGGTAGTCCCAGCCCAGACACAGCCTGTAATATTTCAGATCATGCAATGAGACGGACCATGTAACGACACTCCACCCACGAGGATCTATCCATGTTTCACCCAGAATCCGCACACAGGGAGATAGGGACACGCAGCAGGATGCAGTCCCACTCTACAATACCAGTAGAATATGTCAATTGCAGCTTCAAACAGTGGTTTCCAGCCCAGCCTTGTGGCACAAGTTACAGAAACGCCTGCTCAGGAGCGGCTCTGACGGTGCGAAAGGGTCAAAATATTTCTGTTTAATTTGGTAACGGCTGCGGAGGTTTAATCTTGTTCTTGCAGCGTTTTTTAAACAGAACTCCTGTCTCTAAAAAGAGGACTGTTAAAAGATGTGAGCAGGCAGAACAAACAAAATGTTGACAGTGTAGGTTGTATCTCGTCAGACAGATGGGATTCCCTATAGTCTGTAACAGAAAAGACTGGGTTAAGTATTGCCCAATTGATTCACTGTCTGTCAGAGTGACTGCGATTCACATCGGCCGCGTAATAGATAAGGTAAAAATATTAAAATAGTGAGAGAGAATTTGAAATCCTGGAAAATGCGCGAAAATACATTGCAATGTCCTGAAGGAATAACAGCTGTGAATTGGAAGGTTTTAATGATGTTATTTTTGATTGGGAGAAATGAACTGTCTCTTACAAATTGACGCTGCAGGTGAATCATTCTCAGTATGAAACAAGCAGCTAGTTGGACAACCAGCTTGCTCAGTCGGTAGAGCGTGAGATTCTTATCTTCAGAGTTAGGGGTTCGGTCCCCACACTGATCACTTTCCCTTCATAACTATATCACCGAACTCCATTTCAAAGTTACTCTTGCGTCTTGCTTTCGTTCACATGTCAACTTCTGAGGGTAATTTGTCTTCATTTCACTGGAAGTGGTAGAGACATGTTTATCAGTGTGGGCTAATATGCAATACGTGATGTCACTTTCAAAGATGTGCGTTCTGTACCAATCAAAATGTTCAGAGTCGTCTCACAAAAATGACCAGTTGCTGGGGAGGCAGTCCATGACGGCTGAATGCCAAATGGTGCTGAACCAAAATTAACTGAATCGAAAGGTTTTGATGGAAAGGTTGGAGAAAACTCCATGACCGTTTCCAAGTTCACACAGAAAATGAACTTGTGAGCCTTTGCAGTATATAAATTTACCTTATTGCTTACTGATCTTGTCAGTAAACCTTATGTCCATTCCTGCAGTTGTGCTGGAAGTGAATATAAGTCTAATTAATTTCTGTGTACGATTTATTTTGATGTTTTCTTCGTTGTTCTGAATAGGCGTGGATGTTTCCACCACAGATGTTAACTAGTTTTAAGAGTCCAGGCAGCCGACCCTGATACTTTCTGTTGAGAAGAAGTATCAGTTAGTGCAAAAGTGGCCCGCTTCAGAGCTGAGCAGAAACATTGTTACTCCCTCTTCACGCTCAACAATGTTTATGTAATGTGGTGGATGGGGATTTATTGCAGTGTCTTCAGCAAACCTCGTTTTGAAATTACTCGCCAATCACTACTCTAGTAGTGAAAAAGTGTACATTTCTAAATAACTGCTGCGTGATTTTCTTTTCAAATTTCTCGGCCGCATTGGTCCTGAATATATGCCGAAGTCTGCCTGACTGTGGCCATCCTGTTGAAGACTAAAGTTACGAATTTCACTGAGTCCCGGTACCCCAGAGAAAATTGTCCCAGCCGACGTTCACATCACACAAAACATCCCTGCTTCAAAACCTGGCAGAAACAACCGTGTTCCATTTTTTAAGGCGATAGCCTTCTGGATTGATGTGAACGGAGCAGTCATATAACATAGAACATAGAACAAGACAGTGCAGAACAGGCCCTTCGGCCCTAAATGTTGCACCGACCAGTAACCGAGTCTCAGATCGTTCCCCTACAATATCCCATCATCATCCATGTGTTTAACCAAGGATGGTTTAAATTTCCCTCATTTGGCTGAGTTGACTACGTTGGCAGGTAGGGCATTCCATGCCATTATCAGTCTCTGCGTTAATAACCTGCTTCTGATATCTGACTTAAATCTAGCCCCCATCAATTTGTAGTTATGCCCTTTGTATAAGATGACGTCATCTACGCAGGGAAAAAAATCTTTCACTGTCTACCCTATATAATCTTCTGATCATCTTGTACGTCTCTATCAAATCCCCCATTAGCCTTCTTCTTTCCAATGAGAACAGACGCTAATTTCTCAACCTTCCTCATAAGACCTTCCATCCAGACCGGGCAACATCCTGGTAAATCTTGTCTACACTTTTTCTAATGCGTCCACATTCTTGCCGAAATATGGCGACCAGAACTGTACACAATATTCCAATTGTGGCCGGACTAGCGTTTTGTATAGTTGAAGCATGATATTACGGCTCCAGAACTCAATCCGTCTACGAATGATACCTAACACACCATATGCCTTATTACCAACACTATCAGCCTGAGTGGAAATTTTCATGGATTTATGTACATGAACTCCAAGATCCTTCTGTACATCCACACTACCAATAATCTTTCTATTTACGCAGTATCTGCTTTCCTGTTATTCTTCCCAAAGCGCATCAACACACATTTAGCTGCATTGAACTCCATCAACCACCACACGCTGCCTTCTTTCAGAAAGCCAGTTTCTAATCCAAACTGCTATTTCGCCCTCAATTCCATGCCTCTGCATTTTAGCCAACATCCTACCATGTGGAATCTTACTAAAGGCTTTACAGAAGTCCATGTATACTACATCAACAGCCCTACCATCATCGACATGCCTGCTTACCTTCTCAAAAAACTCAATGAGGTTTGTGAGGCACGGCCTACCATCGACGAAACCATGTTTACTATCAAAATTAAATTGTTGCTTGCCAGATGAGTATAAATCTTATGTCTTATAATCATTTCCAAAACCTTTCCTTGAATATATGTAGGGTTAACTGGTCTATAATTACCTGGATCATCCTTACTGCCTTTCCTGAATAATGGCACAGCATTTGCAATCCTCCAGTCCTCTGATACTAAACCTGTAGACAATGACGACGCAAATATCAATGCAGAAGGCTCTGCTATCTCTGCCCGGCCTCGAAATAATCCTATCCGGGCCAGGGGACTCGTGTAATTTCACACCTTCAAGTCTGATAACACCAGTTCATAACTAACCTTTATCCCATCTAGTCTAATATCTCAAACCTCATTCTTCTCCTCTACAATAGTCTCTTTTCCCTGAGTGAAAACCGATGAGAGCTGTTTGTTCAGCACATCTCCTAACTCCATAGTGTCCACATACAATTTGCCACTTTTGTCTTTACTAACCTCGTCATCGTATTATCACTCTCATATCTATAAAAAGCTTTAGGGTTCTCCTTTATTCTATTTGCTAAAGACTGCTCGTGTCCTCTCTTTACTCTACTTAACTATATATTTAAATACTTCCCCGCTGATCTGTAACTCGTCATCGCCTCACCTGAACCATGTTGCCTTAACAACACATAAGCCTCTTTCTTCTGTTTTACAACAGATGCAATTTCTCTAGTAAACCATAGTTCCCTTATATTATCACTTGCTTTCTGCCTGACAGGGTCATTCTTGTCAAGGACACGCAATATCTGTTCCTTAAACCATCTCCGCATTTCCATTGTCTGCATCCCCTGAAGTTTGCTACTCTGTTCTATGCATCATAATTCTTGATTTATCACATTATAATTGCTCTTACCCCGACGATTAATCTTGACCTGTGGCATGTACCTATCCCTTTCCATCGCTCATCTAAACGTTACTGCATTATGGTCACTGTCTCCAAAGTGCTCACCAGCAACTAAATCAAACACCTGGTCTGGTTCATTTCCTAGCACCAGATCCAGTGTGGCCTCGCCACTTGTCGGAATTTCGACATACTGTGTCAGGAATACCACCTGTATACATTGTATAAAAACTGTTCCGTCCGACGTACTAAAGCTACAACATTTCCAGTCAATTTTGGGGAAGTTAAAATCCCCCATAATAACCACCTTTTTCCTTTGAGTCCTACCCAGAATTATTTTGCCAATCCTTTCTTACACCTCTCTGGAACACTGTGGAGGCATATAGAAAATCCAAGCAGTGTGATCTCTCCTCTCCTGTTTCTAAACTCAGTCCACGCGACCTCATTCGTGCTTGTTGTTCTCATCAGCAAATCTGGAACTGAATTTTTGCCACCATATCTGTTGCTGTGGTGAAAAGGAGCACAATTCAGATTATTTGCTGTGTGAAAGTTTGTTGTTATTCATTCTCCACGGAAAAATTGAGGATGGTAGATGATGGAGGGTTTATGCCAGAATCAATGATTCTCTTGCCGCTCAGATGCTGCTCGAACTGCTGTGCTTTTCCAGCAGCGCACTCTCAACTAGAGTTCTCTCCTCCTCGTTCCGGTTTATGCATCGAATTGTACACTTTCGGTGGCTGTGCTGTGTAAGGGCGCCATTACCGGGCACTGATCGTTTCTGCAACAGTCAAACCATAATTGCTTACCACTTGAAGGCGGCCTGGTTCAGTGTCAAGGATTTGCTGGTGTCACAACGAACACTGGGTTCTGATGCGCGGTCTCTGTCAAATGTTTCCCAAAGTCGGGTCTGAAATGACTCAGTTGGACGCTTTCTGCCGTTTCTTAACCTGTGTGAACCAAAACCAAAAATCCTCAATCACATTTTTTCACATTTCCGCTATTTGTTGAAGGAGGCTGTCATTCGCCCTCACGATCCGGTGGAAGATCGAGAGCATTGTTGACCGAATCTAATGGAGACTCTCATCGATAATCTTCACTTTCTTCTGTTCCATTTTTCTCCGATTCTATTTTAAGTCACTTGAGCACTTTTCAGGAAGTGGAGATGCACTAAGGTTCCATTATATTTGGAAGCACCATTTGGAATTGCCTCGC
>NW_025210547.1:0-15303 GCF_004010195.1 Chiloscyllium plagiosum
AAACTGCACCAGTCTCAGGCAGATCCCTATCCCTCAGTATCACCGCCACCGTACGAATGTAAATCCTCCTGAGCAGCTCCTGGCTCTCCCTGCCAGTATATTAGTGTCCTTCTAATTCAGGTGCAATCCCTCCTTCATCTACATGTCACTCCTACCACAGAAGAGATTCCAATGATCCAAAAATGTGAACCCTGCTCTCCTACACCAGTTCCTCAGCCACACGTTCATCTGCTCTATCCTCCTATTCATCCCCTCACGAGCTCATGACACCGGGAGTAACCCAGATATTGCTACCATTGAGGATTTCCTTTTTTAAAATTCCTGCCTAACTTTCTACGTTCAAAATATCATCCTTTTTCCTTCCTCTGTCATTAGCTCCAACGTGTACAATGTCGTCCTGCTGGTCCAATTCCATGTTGGGGATATTGCTCACTCAGATATCCTTGATCCTGGTACCAGGGAGGCAATATCAGGCTCAACCATGTTAGAGGCTGAGCACCTTGTGCAATGACCTTTCCCCAGAGTCCAGGCCCTTGCCATGACACAGGCTGCTTCAGGCAGCTTTTCTCTCTCCCTCCCTCACAGTGAGGCAGCTCTTTCTCTGTCTGACTGCTCTTCTCTCTCTTCCTGAGCTCCAGCTCCACCTACTGCGGGAGTGACAGCCCTCACCCCGCTATTTGTACCTTTCCTAGTTACTATAAAATCTGATGAAGGAGCACTGGATCAGAAAAATTGCCTCCGCTTTACCTGCACGGATCCCGCCAAACCGGCTGCCGAGTTTCTCCAGCAAATTCTCTTTTGTCCACATTCACCTCCAAACGACATTCCACGCGCGGGTCGGCATTCCTTATTGGCTGAAACCGTGTGATTTATGGACATTGTGACCAATCGGAGTTGGGTGTTGAGCTGAGGCCCATCCTGAGTGCTCACGTGCAGCCGCGAGACGCGTCCGTTTAACCGCCTCTGCGCGAGCTCGCGGTGGGAGGGGGCGGGGCGTCATCATTTAAATCGGTCACCGCGAGGCGGGGCCATGGCGCTATCTCTGTGGGGTTTCCACCTGGACACAGTGAGAGGGTTTTACTAAAATCCTTCCAGTGAGGCTGAGAAAACAGTTTCGGTGTGAGTCAACAAACTGTTAACGTGCAGATATACTGAGGAGGAGGTCACGCACGTTTGACCCGGGGAAGGGCGGAGTGAGTGGAATCAAACCGAATGAGAGATAAATCACACACAGTGTGGAAACAGGCTCTTTGACCCGACCCCATTCGGACTGACCGGATTTCCGGAACTGAACCAGGACCATTTGGAGGTGTTTGGCCCATACCCCTCTAAATTCTGGATTAGTGGTGCTGGAAGAGCACAGCAGTTCGGGCAGTATCTGAGGAGCAGTAAAATCAACGTTTCGGGCAAAAGCCCTTCATCATATTTTTTATTTCAAAATATACTTTATTCATAGAAATAAATCTTTGGTACTTGTACAATTTGTCATGTCGTTCATAGATATATACATTGCATGTCTTAACATTACAAAGAACAGATTGAATTACTCGAATTTACAGTTATCCTATTTACAGTTCCCTTTATTAACTATCCAGTCTCTTATTATTTAGCTGTGGCTTCAGCAGAACCCACCTACTGAGTGAGTGCCCTGTTATACTATAGCAAATGAACCTTTTTTAATCCGTGTTTATGGGGTTACCGTTGTGCATTTGACTGTCCTGTCTCTGGGGAAGCTGTCTGCATCCCCATGGTGAGCAAACTGCTGGACCCTCGCTGGGCTGAGGTAGCTGTCCAGGCTCTCACTGTGGTCATGCCCTTCATCAGGAATAAAGCCAGAGAGCCTGAAGGTGGAGAGATAAGTGAGAGGAGGGTGCGGGTGGGGAGAAAGTAGCATAGAGTACAATAGGTGAGGGGGGAGGGGATGGAGGTGATAGGTCAGGGCGGGTGGGGGTGGACAGGTGGAAAAGGTGATAGGCAGGAAGGACATGTCACGGGGACAGGCCCCAACATATGATGGGACATATCCATCGGGGGGATGGTCTGGGACAGAGCTGGCAAATGGACTTTGTGGGTCCCTTACCCTCCTCACAAGGATGTAACCACATATGTACAGGTGTGGACACTATGTCTGGGGTTTTGGTAGCCCATCCCTGTCGTCACAACAATCAACAGGCTACCTTGCGATGTTTAGATTTGATTGAACAATTTTATGGATTGCCCATACAGGTCCCGAGTGACAATGGCTCCCATTTCACAGGAAGGGCGGTAAAGCAGTGGTGTCACGATAACCACGTGGAATGGGTTTATCATGTACCCTATCACCCACAAGCTGCGGGACTTATAGAACGAATGAATGGGCTTCTGAAGTCCTCACTACGAAAAGCAGGAGGTTGCAATGACTTAACGGGTTGGAGGAAGCAACTAATTCGGGTGGTGAAACAAATTAATAACCGCCCATTAGGAAATGGGGTAACACCCTTGAATAGGATGATACGAGTATGTGATACCCCAAAGACTCAGCCTATTAAAATGTGGAAATTCGCTGAGGAAGCTGATATTCCCGTAAGGGCCACGCCGGCTTCGGCTGGACTGGACCTACGAGCACTAACTGCCCAGACTTTGATCCAACAGAAACCTACGGTGATTAAGACCGGATTAGGATTGATTTGTCCCCCTGGGACCTATGGGCATATCCTCCCGCGATCGGGATTGTCACTAAAGGGGATTGATGTAATGGCAGGAGTAATTGACGCGGACTACCAAGGGGAATTGGGAGTAGTCCTGGTCAACATCACATCTGAACCTTATGTGATACAGAAGGGAGGCAGAATAGCACAATTAGTTATTAAACCATGTAACCTTACAACGGTGGAAGAGACGGGGGCTCCCGTTAAGGTTACTGAGCGTGGGACGTGGGGATTTGGGTCTACTGACACTAAGGGTGCCAAGGTATGGGTACGCCAGACAACTGGTCCCCCCAAACCGGCAGAGATCATAGCCCAAGGAAAAGACAGTCTGGTCACCATTATGTATCCTGGGGAATCAGTCTGGAGGAGTGTGCCAGCTCAGTCGTTGGTACCCTTATCGAAACAAAATGTAGGTTGGAAAATTAGTAGTGAGGAACGACAGCAAGATGATTTTAAGTGCGCGGCCAATCAATGGTGTACAATTTTAGATCTCACGAGTGATTGTCATATGTATACTTGTGTACGATGTTATAAGGGGAGAAATGTAACTTTGATAACCCCTAACTGTACATTGATGTTGAATGCAACGGTGAATATGTGTCATTGGAATATAACCGCTCGTGAATGTGAAAGCTCAAATGGGACACGATGGAACATCACGACTGGAGATGAGGACATCTGGATCAGCAATGGAACAGTTATTCAAAACCGGACTCGAATGTTATGGCTGATCTTGGTGCGCCCTAACGTCTCTGACGCGCACCGCACACAGTTGGCTCCCATTATGTCAACTTGTCAGCAGATGGCCCAGGCAGTACTGCACACTGATGTTCACTGGCAGGTGCGGCTGCCGGCTATCCCAGAATGCCAACATAAGAGGAGGCGGCGTGCATGGTATGACACTCTACTGGGAGGTGCAGGAACTGTCATGGGTATCTCAAATGCTATTGATTCTGAGGTAACCCGTACTAAATTATCTAGCACGGGACAGGCCACCTCACAAGGACTACATACTATTGGAAGGTGGATGCCATCCGTAATGATGACTCAAGGAGAGACAGCTGAAATAATGATACGATCTCTGCAATGGGAACTGGATGTCTGGGGCGCCGCTCAGGAACTGTTTGAGAACATTACGGCTCAGTTAAATTGGACTGCCTGTCATATTCAAATGTTGCATGCTCAAATACAGAAAGAACGCTTTTTGCGTGTGGTAACATCCCCCAATGTACAAGCGTGGAGGGGAATATGGGATGTATCTGAGAAATTGTGGATGATAACCCATCCAGAACGAACATGGTGTAACGCAACTATGTGTAACGGATACTTTGTTATCATGAATGTAACCCACACTGTTACGGTCTGTCGATATTATGTATTACCAGTGATTACATCTTCTGGATATTATTTTCTGAAGACAAGGGGGCAGTGGTTTAGCCCAGATACCAATATTACCTATGATCTGTCCGCTTGTGAACAGACTGATCAGGGGAAAACTTGCCTACTGGTGGACAGGTATCGGGACCCTTGCTTGACTAAGGGAACGGCCCTGTGCGAATGGACTGTTGAGACTCCAAGGGACATGATGTGGCAGATTGGGCCACACACGCTCTGTGTGGCTACCAATAATCCACATCCTATGCTTCCCTCAGCACCGTTCTCGGGATGCCTCTCAAATGTCTATCAGTGGCACTGGCAGAATCAGACCTATTTGTTGACCACTTATAGTAGTGCTCGCCACTTTACCAAGGTGCAGTGGAAAGTGCTGATGAATCCTTGGAACATTTCCCTGGATCGGTTTAAGCGAGCATTGGACCGATCCGAGGTGCTTAAGCAGATATTACGAAAGCATCAAACCAATGTCACCAAGGTTACGGTGTCTACCTTTATACATGGACAGGAGGTAGTACATGCTGCCCGTGTAGTGGACGTGGAGTCAGCTCATCATTGGTGGGACATATTGAGTGGTATGTCCTCCACTGCGGGGACATTCCTGTTCCCACCCTTGTCGATCCTGTTAGCGGTCCTGGTGATTTTAACATGCTGTAATGTCCTGACTTGCTTGTATATTTGGCGTGTACGTAGGCGCTTGTTAGAAAGAATACATATGGGCATAATGTAACACATGTATTGGGTCAAGCAGTGGAATGTGGTGAAACGGTTAAAAATTATGTCCCAATACATGTGTGAATCTAACTGGAATGGAGGTGTTGCTTAGTCCCGTGTGAATCTTATTACACACCTCCCCGTGTGAATCTTCTTATCTGTATGTAACCAGAATGTAATGTGTTTTTTAGCCTTGCTCTGCTGTTCACATGAATGTTTATATCTGGAAAAGAGTATATCAGCTGGAAAAGTCTCCAGTTCGGTGAGTCTGCTCCGGGGTTACGTTTAACCGCCGGGCGTGGGTTGTTGGCAACCGCTCTACGAGAACTGACGGCTCCCAGTTCCGGTAACACGTAGAGTGAGTATAAACCAGACCCGTTGTAAGTACGAGACCTGGTTGTGGCGACGCTGCGGGGAATAAAATGCTCATATGCTAGCAGACTCGCCTCTTGGCTGTTTGTTCTGTGTCAGACTACTTTCCTGCGAGCCTGGTCCTTGACCTTGAGAATTTTTTAAAACACAGTGAGAATCCTTTTCCCCCAAAGTTAATATGCCCAATACCAGGGGGCATGCAGTTAACATGAGAGAGGGTAAGTTCAAAGGAGATGTGAGGGGCAAGTTTTTTTTTTTTACACTGAGTGGTAGGTGTCTAGAACTCACTGTGAGGTGTAGTGGTGCAGGCAGGTATGATAGGAGCGGTTGAGAACTTTAAGGTTGATTACTGCCTGACTGCTGAGCTGGAAGAGTTAAACCACGGATTCACAAGGTTCTACTCCCTTTATTGGGCTAAAAACAGCTGCTTGGAAAATACCTGACTGCAGTAGTTGTCTGAACATTCCCCTGTGCTTTTAAATGGAATTCAGACTCATGTTATGTAAACATATTTAATAAAATTTACTTCTCATGTCAGTTTTAAGTTTTTTTCTTTACTTCATTAACCCTGAACTGTAGGTGGAAAGCATGGAGGTGGTCAGAAGTGGAGTGAAGAGAGCACATGAGATTAGATTTATGGTTAACCTTCACTTAGGAAAAGAAGGAGCTATTTTGGCACAGTTGTAGTGTCCTTACCTCTGAGCCAGAAGGCACTGGTTCAAGGTCTACCAGTTCCTCAGATGCATAGTAACACCTCTGAACAAGTTACGTCGAAAATATCTTTAAATAGTACACGGGCAATTATCGGAAAGAGTGAGAACAAGGTAGAGAGTATCATATGGAGACTGATGACATGGCTGAAATAAAAAACGAGAACACTATAATATTTCACTTAAGTAGGAGTATACTTAAGAGGGAAATCAGGAGGACACAAAGGGGACGTGAGATAGCTTTGGCAAATAGAATTAAGGAGAATCCAAAAGGTTTTTGCAAATACATTAAGGTCGAAGGGGTAACTAGGGAGAAAATAGGGGCCCTCAAAGATCAGCAAGGTGGCCTTTGTGTGGAGCCACAGGAGAGGGGGGAGATATTAAATGAGTATTTTGTATCAGTATTTACTGTGGAAAAGGGCATGGAATGTAGGGAAATAGATGGTGACATCTTGAAAAATGTCCATATTACAGAGGAGTAAGTACGGAATGTCTTGAAATGCATAAGTGGATAAATCCCCAGTACCTGATCAGGTGTACCTAAAATGTCTGTGGGAAGCCAGGGAAGTGATTGCTGGGCTTCTTGCTGAGGAATTTGTATCATTGATCGCACAGGTGAGGTGCCAGAAGAATCGAGGTTGCCTAACTTGGTGCCACTGTTTAAGAAGGGTGGTAAGGACAAGCCAGGGAACTGTAGACCAGTGAGCCTGACATTGGTGGTGGGCAAGTAGTAGGAGGGAATGATGAGGGCCAGGATGTACATGTATTTGGAAAGGCAATGACTAATTAGGGATTGTCAACATGGCTTAGTGCATGGGAAATCACGTCTCACAAGTACAGGCCCTTCATGGAACCACTCTGCTAATAAAGAAAGTTAGACTAATCCAACATAGAACATGACAGTGTAGTACAGGCCCTTTATGGATTCGCTTGGCTAATAACAGACGTTAGACTAATACAACATAGAGCATTACAGCGCAGTACAGGGCTTTTATGGACCCGCTCGGATAAAGGAAATTAGACTAATATAACATAGAACATTACAGCGCAGTATAACCTTTTATGGAACCGCTTGGCTAATAAAGGAATTTAGACTAACACAAAATATAGAACATTGGAGTGCAGGCCCTTTTTGCAACCACTTAGCTAATTATGCCCGTTACACTCAAAGAACATAGAACATTACAGCGCAGTACAGGCCCTTCATGGAACCACTCAGCTAAAAAAGGAAGTTAGACTATTACAACATAGAACATTACCGCACAGTTCAGGCCCTTTCTGGCACCGCTCCGCTAATACTCGATGTTAGACTCATAGAATAGAGAACATTATAGGACAATATAGGCCTTTTATGGAACCACTTTGCTAATTTTGGATGTTAGATTCATTGTACATAGAACATTACAGCGCAGTACAGGCCCTTTATGGAACTACTGAGCTAATAAAGGAAGTTAGACACATAGACCATGACAGCGCAGTACAGGCCCGTAATGGAAACGCTCGGCTAATAAAGGATGTTAGACTCATACAACGCAGAACATTGCAGTGCAGTACAGGCTCTTTATGGAACCACTCGGCTAATAATTGTAAAAAACAAAGCTCACATATCAATAAATTTCCTTACGAGTCAAAATCTGAAGCAGCGAATTTGATTGAAACATACTTGCAAGACGGGTGTCTAACGGATAGGCCCTCCGATCTGCGGGTTATATTCTGATTTATGCAGTTCAGCTGCATCTCTCGGTCCTCCCCTTTTACCACATTGGATACTTTTGCTGTAGCGCGCAGCCTATCACAAGCTCAAGCTTCACTCCGCTTCTGTTTACTTCTCCCATTATTCTAAGCCTGTCGCCCCTTACCCTTATTTATCTAATTCCTTATTTGTGACTATCCTGGCATAGTTTCCTGTCTTCGTGTGATCATCCTGCCAAACTAAATTCCGTCCATTGAGTACATCCCTCCTGCGATTGGCACACAATTCTCCTGTTACTGGTACACTCTGATGCATGGTTCCTCTGTCCTATTAGTCATTGATAATTCTACCTGTTTTCACTTCTCACTGTTTAGTATTTGCACGTGCAGTCCAATTTTATCATGTTGCTTCTGCAAAAGCTTACACCTCTTCCCTTACGCTGCACAATTTTAACCCTATACTTTACACAGAGGTGAGTAGGCCCGGTGAGGAGGAGAGTACACCTAGCACAAGGGAGAATGGGCCGGGTGAGAAGGGATGTACACTCAGCACAGGGGAGAGTGGGCCCGGTGAGGAGGAGTCCACACCCAGCACACGGGAGAGAGGGACCAGTGAGGAGGAGTGCACACCCAAGACAGGGGAGAGTGGGCCCAGTGAGCCAAGGTGTACACCCAGCACAGGGGAGAGTGGGCCCGGTGAGGAGGAGTGTATGTAAAGCACAGGGGAGAGTAGGCCCGGTGAGGTGGTGTGTACACCCAGCACAGGGGAGAGTGGGCCCGGTGAGGAGGGGTGAGCACACAGCACAGGGGAGAGTGGGCCCGGTGAGGAGGAGAGTACACACAGCACAGGGGAGAGTGGGCCGGTGAGGAGGTGTGTACAACCAGCAGAGGGTAGAGTGGGCCCAGTGAGGGGGAGTGTACACCCAGCACACGGGAGAGAGGGACCAGAGAGGAGGAGTGCACACCCAAGACAGGGGAGACTGGGCCCAGTGAGCCAGGGTGTACACTCAGCACAGGGGAGAGTGGACCCAGTGAGGGTGAGCGCACACCCAGCACAAGGGAGAGTGGGCCCGGTGAGGAGTGTATGTAAAGCACAGGGGAGAGTGGGCCCCGTGAGGAGGTGTGTACACCCAGCACAGGGGAGAGTGGGCCCGGTGAGGGGGAGTGTACACCCAGCACAGGGGATAGTGGGCCCGGTGAGGAGGAGTGTACACACAGCACAGGGGAGAGTGGGCCCGGTGAGGGGGAGTGTACACCCAGCACAGGGGATAGTGGGCCCGGTGAGGGGGAGTGTACACACAGCACAGGGGAGAGTGGGCCCGGTGAGGAAGGGTGTACACTCAGCACAGGGGAGAGTGGGCCCGGTGAGGGTGAGTGAACAAAAAGCACAGGGGAGTGTGGGCCTCGTGAGGAGGTATGTACACCCAGCAGAGGGTAGAGTGGGCCCAGTGAGGGGGAGTGTACACACAGCACAGGGGAGAGCGTGCCTGGTGAGGAAGGGTGTACATCCAGCACAGGGGAGAGTGGGCCCGATGAGGGGGAGTGTAAACCCAGCACAGGGGAGAGTGGGCCCGGTGAGGATGGTTATAAACCCAGCACAGGGCTGAGTGGGACCGGTGATTAGGTGTGTACACCCAGCACAGGGGAGAGTGGGCCCAGTGAGGAGGGGTGTACACCTAGCACAGGGGAGGGGAGGTGTACACCCAGCACAGGAGAGAGTGGGCCTGGTGAGGGGAAGTGTACATCCAGCACAGGGGAGAGTGGGCCTGGTGAGGAGGTGTGTACACCCGGCACGCAGGAGAGTGGGCCAGTGAGGGGGAGTGTCCACCCAGCACTGGGAGAGTGGGCCCAGTGAGGATGAGTGCACAGCCAGCCCAGGGGAGAGAGGGCCCGGTGAGGGCAGATTGTACGCCCAGCACAGGGTAGAGTGTGCCTGATGAAGAGGAGTATACACTCAAAACAGGGGAGAGTGGGCCCGGTGAGGAGAAGTGTACACCCAGCACAGGGAAGAGTGTGCCTGGTGAGGGAGAAAGTTTGCCCAGCACAGGGGAGAGTGGACCCGGTGAGGAAGATTATAACCCAGCACAGGGGAGAGTGGGCCCAGTGAGGAGGAGTGTACACCCAGCACAGGGGAGAGTGGGCCCGGTGAGAGGAAATGTACACCCAGCAGAGGGGAGAGTGGGCCCGGTGAGGAGGAGCGTACACCAAGCTCAAGGGAGAGTGGGCCCGGTGAGGGGTAGTGTACATCCAGCACAGGGGAGTATGGGCCGGTGAGTAGGAGTGTACACCCAGCAGAGGGGAGAGTGGGCCCGGTGAGGAGGAGTGTACACCCAGCACAGGGGAGAGTGGGCCCAGTGAGGAGACATGTATGCCTTGCACAGCGGAGAGTGGGCCCGGTCAGGGGGAGTGAACATCCAGCACAGGGGAAAATGGGCCTGGTGAGGGGGAGTGTACACCCTGCACCGGGAGAGTGGGCCCAGTGACGATGAGTATACAACCAGCACAGGATAGAGTGTGCTCGGTGAGGGCAGATTGTACGCCCAGCACAGGGTAGAGTGTGCCTGATGAAGAGGAGTGTACACCCAGCACAGGGGAGAGTGGGCCTAGTGAGGAGGAGTGTACATCCAAACCAGGAGAGTGTGGGCCCGGTGAGGAGAGGTGTCCCCAACACAGGGGAGTGTGGGCCCAATGAGGAAGAGTGTAAACCCAGCACAGGGGAGAGTGGGCCCGCTGAGGAGGGGTGTACGCCCAGTACAGGAGAGTGTGTGCCTGGTGAGGGAAAGAGTACGACCAGCATAGGGGAAAGTTGCGAAAATGTGTTGCTGGAAAAGCGCAGGTCAGGCAGCATCCAAGGAGCAGGCGAGTGTGGACCCGGCTCAGCCCTGTCCCCATGACCTGTCCTACCTGCCTATCTTCTTTTCCACCTATCCAGCCCCCCCCCCCCCCGCCCTGACCTATCACCTCCATCCCCTCCCAGCACCACTAATCCAGAATCTGGTTTTCCACCATCTGCAGTCATTGTTTTTACCTGAAACGTTAACTCTGATTTCTCTCCACAGGGGCTGTCAGACTTGCTGAAATTTTGCAGCAATTTCTGGGTTTTTTTTGGGCCGAAGGGTCTATTTGCGAGTCATGTTAAATATTTTTGCATTTTGACCTCACTGACTCCTTCCACCCGATAACGTGTTTGATGTAACCTCCTCCAGCCTGTCTGCACACTAACAGTCTGTTGACTAAAAACGAACCTGTTTTCTTACCGTCACTAGAAGGATTAAAAATACACTCACTCCGTTCTTGCCGAAACCACAGGCCATTTCTCGGTTCCGGGTATAAACAGTGAGCACCGCCAACACTCGGTGCCGCGCCGCTCGTTCAAGGCGAGTCCGTAAAACGGCCGCGGGCCTCGAGACTCCGCCAGCGTCCTCCCCCCCCCCCCCCCCTTAGGGTGGGCCATAGCTCCTGTCTAGCTCCGATTGGTCAGAATGCCCGTCAGTCCCGTGTTCCCACCCAATAGGACGTGAGGTCCCTCCCAGTGATGCAAGGAGGAATCGCTGGAGAAACTCGGCGGATTTGGGAGCATCTGTGGAGATAAAGCAAAGGTAACGTTTCAGATCCACTGATAGTAACTAGGCAAAGCTACCAACTTTATTTTATTTTATGCTTATTGTGAGGACATTATATGGACATTTTACTTTGACTATTCCAAGCAAGTGATGTCACGGTTGGCCACAACTTGTGTATAAGAGCTGGGAATGTGATCTTCCAAGGTGAAGGACAGGTTCATCTTCAGTAATGGGGGGAGGGGGGTACGGGCTAAAGGCAGGAAAGTTGGATTGAGAATGATCATATCAGTCATGATCTGATTGAATGCTGGAGCAGACTTACCTCTGCTGATTTAGAGATGATGGTGTTGGATTGGGGTGTACAAAGTTAAAAATCACACAACACCAGGTTGCAGTCCAACAGGATTAATTGGAAGTACACTAGCTTTTGGAGCACCACAACCACCTGATGAAGGAGAAGCGGCTCTCCGTAAGCTAGTTCTTTCAATTAAAGGTATTGGACTATAGCCTGGTGTTGTGGGATTTTTAACTTACTTCTGCTGCTACATCTTGTGGTGTTTATGGTCTTCTTGTGATCCACTGTTCCACTGGAGAAAATCTTCCAGACTTGGTCGGTTCATCTGACAGTTCACTTGATTTGCCTGAGCTATTTCTTTGTTAGAGTGAAAAAAAACTACAAATGCTGGAATTCAAGGCAGACGGGCAGGAGGCTGGAAGGACACAGCAAGCCGGGCAGCATCAGGAGGTGGAAAAGGCAGCTTTTCAGGTATAACCCTTCTTCAGGGCTGGGGGCAGAGTGTTGGGGAAGGGGAGCTTCAGATAAAGGGTGGGTGGTGAGATGGGCGGAGTGGGTAAGTAGTAACCACAGATGGAGGGTACGGCCTGTTTGGTTGATGGGAGGAATGAATCCAGTCGGCAGCTGGAAGGCAGGCTCGGTCAGAGATATGGAAGGGAAGAGGAGGGTGCTGGAAAGGGAATCGGGGGATGGGCTTGGAGGTTATTTGAAATTAGAGAACTCAATGTTAAGTCCTCCTGGCGTTTGGCTGCTCGGGCGGAAGATGAGGTGCAGTTCCTCCAATTTGCAGTCTGATCCGCTGTGGCAATGGGCGAGGCCAAGGATGGTCAAGCTGGAGATGAAATTGGAAGGCGAATTGTAGTGGGCAGTGAGTGGGAGTTCAAGTTGGTCCTTGTTGGCCTGACTGAGAGGCTCGGCAAAATGTGCCTTTCGTTTACATTTGGTCTCATTGATACAGAGAAGACCATATCGGCAGCACTGGATACAGAAAACTAGGTTGGAGGAGAGGCAGATGAATCTCTCATCTGGAAGGACTATTTGGGGCCCTGGATGGAGATGAGGAGTGGGGTAATGTGCCGGCAGGTTTTGCATCTTTTACGGTTGCAGGGTTCAGGAAAATTCCTCACTCCACTGCTCTAAACACATTTCCCCCCTACCCAAAAAGCAACAAAGACAGGATCTCCCTTGTCCTTTCAACTCACCACCCTCTGTATCCAATACATCATCCTTTAACACTTCCACCAACTCCATCTAGACCCCACCACCAAGAATATCTTCCACTCCACACCTCTGTCTGCCTTTCGCAAGGACCATTCCCTTCGACAGTTCTTGGTTTCTGCTACTCTCCCCACGAACACCCCAAATCCCTGGTACCTTCCCCTGCTACAGTAAGAGATGCAAAGTCTGCTGGTACACCACCCACCTCATCTCCATCCAGGGCCCTGAACTGTCCTACCTGAGACAGAGGTTCAACCTCTCGTCCAACCTAGTTTACTGTATCCGGTTCTCCTGATGTGGTCTTCTCTACATTGGTGAGACCAAAAGTATACTGAGGGTATATTTCACTGAACATCTCAGCCAGGCCCACAAGGAGTGACCTGACCTCCCACTCACCGCTCACTACAATTTCCCCTTCCCATTCCCTCTTTGACATGGCCCTCCTCTGTTGCCACAGTGAATCAGACCACAACATCTCATCTTCCTCCTAAGGACTCAACATTGAGTTCTGCAACTTCAAATGACCTCCTTTCCCATCTCCTGACTCTCTTTCCAGCCATTCCTCCTCGCTTTCCTTCTTCTGACTGACCTTCTGCTGGTTGCGAATGCTATCTGATCAAATGGATTGGTTGGAGAAACAGGTAGAGGCAATGAAGACTTTACAAGAGCAAGGGGATGTGATGGATGGCAGTTATAGGAAGGGGGGAAGTCTCAGATTCAGTCACACAAATGGGTTAACTCCAGGAAAAGTAAGAGAAGGAGGCAGGTAGTGCAGGAGTCTTCTGTGGCTATCCTCATTTCAAACAAGTATGCTGTTTTGGAAAATGACTGGGATGATGGACACTCGGGTACATAACAGGAACAGCCAAGATTATGGTATTGAGACTGGCTCTATGTAATGAGACGTATGTTGGGTTCCAAGCGATCAATTGTGTTAGGGGACTGTCTAGTCCGACATACCGACAGACGTTTCTGTGTCCAGCAGCGAAAAATCAGAATGGTGTGTTGCTTCCCTGGTGCCAGGATCAAGGATGTCTCAGAGACGGTGCAGAATATTCTCAGGGGGGAGAGGGACCAGCAGGAAGTCATTTTACACATTGGAACCAATGACACATGAAGGCAAAAGGTTGAGATTCTGAAGGGAGATTACAGAGAGGTAGGCAGGAAATAAAAAAGGAGGACCTCGAGAGTAGTAATATCTGGATTTCTCCTGGTGCTACGAGCTACTGAGGGCAGGAATAGAAGGATAGAGCAGATGAATGCATGGCTGAGGAGCTGGTGTTCGGGAGAAGGATTCACATTTTTGGATCATTGGAATCTCTTTTGGGGTCGAAGTGATCTGTACGGATTGCACCTAAATTGGAAGGGGACTAATATACTGGCAGCGAGGTTTGCTCGAACTGCTCAGGAGGATTTAAACTGGTAAGGTGGGTGGGTGTGACTCAGCGAGATTGTGAGGGAAGATGTCAATCTGAGATTGGTACAGGTAAGAACAAGGCAAATCAAACAGTCAGGACAGACAGGGACAAAGCAGAGAACAAGGTAGGACTGATAACTTAAACTGCATTTATTTCAATGCAAGAGGTCTAACAGGGAAGGTAGATGAACTCAGGGAATAGTTAGGAACATGGGAATGGGATATCATAGCAATTAGAGAAACGTGACTCAGGGATGGACAGGACTGTCAGTTTAATGTTCCAGGATACAAATGCTACAGGGAGGACAGAAAGGGAGGCAAGAGAGGAGGGGGAGTGGTGTTTTTGATAAGGGACACATTACAGCCTTACTTAGGCAGGATCTTGCCGGAAATACACCCAGGGAAGTTATTTGGGTGGAACTGAGAAATAAGAAAGGGATGATCACCTTATTGGGATTGTATTATAAACACCCTAATAGTCAGAGGGAAATTGAGAAACAAATTTGTAAGGAGATCTCAGTTAACGGAAGAATAATAGAGTGGTTCTGGGAGGGGATTTCACTTTCCAAACATGGACTGGGACTGCCATAATGTTAATGGTTTAGATGGAGAGGAGTTTGTTAAATGTGCACAAGAACATTTTCTGATTCAGTATGTCGATGTACCTACTAGAGAAGGTGCAAACCTTGATCTACTCTTGGGAAATAAGGCAGGGCAGATGACTGAGATGTCAATGGGGGAGCACTTTGGGGCCAGCGACCATAATTTTATTAGTTTTAAAATTGTAATGGAAAAGGATAGATCAGAACTAAAAGTTGAAGTTCTGAGTTGGAGAAAGGCCAATTTTCACGCAATTAGGAAAAAGTTTCAGAAGCTGATTGGGGATAAATGTTCGCAGGTAAAGGGAAGGCTGGAAAATGGGAAGCCTTCAGAAATGTGATAACGAGAATCCGGAGAAATATATTCCTGTTAGGGTGAAAGGAAAGGCTGGTAGGTATAGGGAATGCAGGATGACTAAAGAAATTGAGGGTTTGGTTCAGAAAAAGAAGGAAGCATATATAAGGTATAGACAGGATAGATCGAGTGAATCCTTAGAAGACTATAAAGTCAGTAGGAGTATACTTAAGAGAGAAATCAGGAGGGCAAAAAGGAGACATGAGATAACTTTGGCAAATAGAGTTAACGAGAATCCAAATTACAAATGCATCAAGTACAAAGGGTAATGAGTGAGAGAATAGAGCCC
>NW_025210547.1:16161-19844 GCF_004010195.1 Chiloscyllium plagiosum
TAGAACTCTGTGGGAATCTAAGGTGGTGGTTGTGGGGCCTCTTGCTGAGATATTTGTATCATTAATAGTCACAGGTGAGACTGGAGGTTGGCCAACACTTTGCCACTATTTAAGAATGGTGGTAAGGACAAGCCAGGGAATTATAGACCAGTGAGGCTGACGTCGATGGTGGGCAAGTTGTTGGAGAGAATCCTGAGGGACATGATGTGCATGTATTTGGGAAGGCAAGGACAGATTAGGAATGGCTTTGGGCATGGGAAATCGTGTTTCACAACATTGATGGAGTTTTCTGAAGAAGTAACAAAGTGGATTGATGAGGGCAGAGTGGCAGATGTGATCTATACGGATTTCAGTAAGCATTTGACAAGGTTCCGCATGGGATACTGGTGAGCAAGGTTGGATCTCATGGAATACAGGGAGAACTAGCCATTTGAAAACAGAACTGGCTCAAACCTGGAAGACAGAGTGTGGTGGTGGAGGGTTGTCTTTCAAACTGGAGGCCTGTGACCAGTGGAGTGCCAAAAGGATCGATGCTGGGTGCACTACTTTTCATCATTAATATACATGATTTGGACGTGAGCATCAGAGGTATAGTTAGTAAGTTTGCTGATGACACCAAAATTGGAGGTGTAGTGGACAGCGAAGAAGTTTTCCTCAGATTATAACAGGATCTTGATCAGATGGGCCAATGGGCTGAGAAGTGGCAGATGGAGTTTAATTTAGAGAAATATGAGGTGCTGTATTTAGGAAAAGCAATTCATAGCAGGACTTATACACTTAATGGTAAGGTCCTAGGGAGTGTTGCTGAACAAAGAGACCTTGGAATGCAGGTTCATAGCTCATTGAAAGTGGAGTCACAAGTCAATAGGATAATGAAGAAGGCATTTGGTCAGAGTACTGAGTACAGGAGTTGGGAGTTCATATTTCAGGACATTGGTTAGGCCACTGTTGGAAAATTGCAAGTATATTCTGGTCTCCTTACTATCAGAAAGATGTTGTGAAACTTGACAGGTTTCAGAAAGGATTTACAAGGATGTTGCCGGGTTTGGAGGATTTTAGCTGTAGGGAGAGGTTGAATAGGCAAGAACTGTTATACCTGGACCGTCAGAGGATGAGGGGTGACCATATAAAGGTTTACAAAATCATGAGGGGTATGGATAGGATAAATAGACAAAGCCTTTTCCCTGGGGTGGGAGAGTCCAGAACGAGAGGGCATAGGTTTAGGGTGAGAGGGGAAATATATAAAAGAGACCTAAGAGGCGCCTTTCCCACTCAGAGTTTGGAATGAGCTGCCAAAGGAAGTGGTGAAGGCAAACACAATTGCAACATTTAAAAGTCATCTGGATGGGTATATGAACAGGAAGCGTTTGGAGGGATTTGGGCCAGGTACTGGCAGGTGGGATTAGATTGGTTTGGGATATCTGGTCGGCATGGACAAGTTGGACCGAAGGATCTACTCTATGACAAAATAGTTAAGGATTAAAATGTATTATTATTAACACTAGAGACATTTAGCTAAAATCATAAAGCAGTAACCATTTTATAGCAAATAACTTGTTAATCAAGCAGATATATTGTAGTCATAATCAAAGAGCCTGAGCAAGTTTAGGCCTTTTTGGCTCGAATGCTTGGGAAGGAACACACAGTGTCTGTGATCTGAACAAGCTGTGACCTGTACTATACTAACTATGAAACTGTAAAAATGTAGCTTCATTCCTTTTTATAAGCATGACATTATATTATAACTGCGCTTGTTACTAAAGTGAATAAGTCATGTATAGGCTTTCTCATGGTTTTTGTTATAAAGACTGTAATTTGGATAAGTTTGGAGATGCGTCCTATATTTGTTCATACTACCTCTCCCCATGTGTGATTAAATAAAGTTTGGTTTTGGACAATTCAAATACTTGTCTGAGTCTTGTTTCGCGTAGGTAATACATTGATAGGGGGAGTGGAAGGCACATGAAATATCTTTCTCATTGATTGTGTGGCCAGGGGATATCTACAAGCTGGGATCTTGCCGTGTATTACAGTAGTCAGTCAAAAAGCCAGTTAGTCTCTGCACCATGTCCTTCATCCCTATGGTCTGTGAGTCTGCGAGGGGAGGGGAAGAGACAGTGGCTATGCCCTAAAATTCCTGAGCGGAAGAGTGGTTAAAAAGGAGGTGCCAGGAGAGCCTGGCACGTTTTTTTGAGTGGAGAAGAGGGAGGGGTTGTGGTAGGAGAGACAGAGGGAGGAGGGGCAGCACAAGAGGCAGAGTGTGAGACAGAGCAGAGGAGCAGTCTCAACATGAAGAGTAGTCAATTATGCCATTTGGGCAAATCCTGAGGAGCTGGACAAGACATGAGCCATTTAAGTATGGGGGGAATGTTGTGGGGGAGTGCAGGCATGACAGGCTGAAGGAACTCCCTCTGTGATGTAAAACTTCTGTAATTCTGGCACGAGGATCTTGCTGTTAGTCACAGGCCAGTCAATCCACACAGACTTATTTACCTCTGCCCCAGAGAATGGGGCTCAGTGCAGTATTGGGGTCAGCAAAATATTTGGGGAGCACATTTGGTGAGGCAAATATTTGTGGAAACTGCCTAAGTTTGGGAGCAGAGTGAAATGAGGGATCAAATATTTTTGAGAGGATACAAAATGTGGTGGGCACTTACAGATTTGAAATGGGGAAAAGGAAGAGGAGAAAGGGAGGGCGAGGGAGAAAGGGAGACGGAGTAAGGGAGAGAGAGATGAAGAGTGGGAATGGAGAAAGGTGGGAGAGAGAGAGAGACAAGGGGAGTGAGAGAAGAACAGAGAGAGAAGGGGAACAGTCAGACGGAAACAAACACAAGTTTATACACGGACAGACTGAAGGAGTGATACTCAGTATTCCAGTTGGTCCCAGCACCCTCGATGGTTTCTGTCACTCACTGTCTCCCATGAGGGTCATACCCTGCCTCAGGAGTTTGCGTCAGCCTGAGAATATCTCCATGTATCTATGTTTCTGTGTATGTCTGTGTCTCTGCCCAATTGGGGTCTCTATTGTTTTGGGGGTGAAACCTCTCTATCTGTCTGTCTGCTCTCTCTCTCCATCTTCTGTTTAAAGTGATACAATGCCACTATCTGCTGGACTCCCCATGCTCTCTCTCTCTCTCCATCTTCTGTTTAAAGTGATACAATGCCACTATCTGCTGGACTCCCCATGTCACTGCACAGGCTGCAGTTTATTTTGGTGGGGATGGGGGGAGCATCAAGGTCTTTTAATGTCACACATTGCGCAGTTGTTTCCATCTTCAAAGAATGTCTTTCACAGAGCAGTTTTGCCCGATCCCTTATGTTGTCCCTGAGATATGAGGAAAATGAGATGATCATACATAGTGTTAGTCTCATACCCTATACCTTTGAATTCTTTCTCACTTAGAATTTGTGAGAGAACATCAGAAAACATTGTAAGCGGCAGATAGTGCAATAAAATTCATGCTGTCTACTTATGAAACGGTTCACTCTGAGGTGTCTGGATACAGTTGCAGTAGAAACATTATATTTAATGTGTATAATGTGAGGAATACTGTTCAAAGACAAATCATTTCCACGTTGCAGAGGGAGCACGACATTTCTCCACTATGTTACACAATGAGAGACCTTAATCCAATTACAACACTTTTCACACCAGCATTGTGTAGTTATGTGTGTTGCTCTGC
>NW_025210548.1:0-3416 GCF_004010195.1 Chiloscyllium plagiosum
TTACTCCGAACCACACTCTGTCTTTCCAAATGTTGGTATATTCAATCTCTGTGAATCTTCTCAACTAACCTACCCACTAGATTTTAGGTTTACTGGACTTTAGTTCCCAGGTGTATCATTGTAGCCATTCTTGAATATGAGCTCAGCATACGATACCCTCCAGTCGTCCAGGACCTCAATTGTTGGCCAGCAATGATGGAAAAGAGCCAAGTAGATCTCCTGCAATTTCTTCTCAGTCCTCCTATCCTCCTGCAGTGTTCCTGAATGTATCTGGTCAGGACAAGAAGTTTTAGAAATACTGCAAAGTCTGAAAAATACGTCTATTTATTTCATGTACGAACGCGAAAGAGTGAGAAAGTGACTCAATTATGGTTAACATAACAAATTAGAAAACATATTGATCATAGGAAGTGACTTCAGAAGAATTCCTGATATTCTAGAAAGCTATTCAGAAATGAACGATCCAGGAAAGGAACGCCATGAAACTGATAAGGAAGTCAAAAAGAGAACATGCTCGCTAACAAATAGGAACACAAAGACTGCATCAATCTATGATCTGTATTTCAAAGGAAACAAAATAAAAGCAAAGTCAAATGTGGAAATTTGTAATCGGGAGAGGAGAGGTCATTGTGGAGAATATGGCAATTACCAAGAAAACAACCAGTTATTTTGCATCTGTCTTCATGGAGGAAGATCCAGAAAATCCCCCAGTAATACCAAGTGATCATTGTTGTGGTTCTGTTCGCCGAGCTGGAAGTTTTTGTTGCAAACGTTTCGTCTCCTGGCTAGGCGACATCATCATTGCTTGGGAGCCTCCTGCAAAGCGCTTCTTTGATGTTTCCTCCGGTGTTTACAGTGGTCTGTCCCTGCCGCTTCCGGTTGTCAGTTTCAGCTGTCTGCTGTAGTGGTTGGTATATTGGGTCCAAGTCGATGTGTTTGTTGATGGAGTTTGTGGATGAATGCCATGCCTCTAGAAATTCCCTGGCTGTTCTCTGTCTGGCTTGCCCTATGATAGTAGTGTTGTCCCAGTCGAATTCATGTTGCTTGTTGTCTGCGTGTGTGGCTACTAAGGATAGCTGGTCGTGTCGTTTCGTGGCTAATTGATGTACAACCAGATATACGAACAAATCAACGGAACACCCATGGGATCACCAATCTCGGGACTCATAGAGGAGGCAGTTATGCAAAGGTTAGAACAAACAGTCCTACCACAAATTCAACCCAAACTCTGGGTCAGATTTGTCCATGACACGTTTGTAATCATTAAAAACACGGAAATAGAAAAAACACACCGGACCATCAACGGCACACTCACAGGAATCCGATTCACGAGAGAAGAAGAAAAGGATAGCCAACTCCCATTCCTAGACGTGATGGTACAGAGAACACCGAACGGAGAATTCACTACAAGAGTATACAGGAAAGCCACACACACAGACCAAGTCCTAAACAATGAAAGTAACCACCCCAACACACACAAACGAAGCTGCATCAGGACACTATTCAAAAGGGCCACAACACACTGCAGCGCACCAGAACTGCAAAAAAAAGAAGAGGAACACCTATACAAGGTATTCACCAAAAACGGATACCCGCGCAACTTCATCAACATATGCCTCAGAGAAAGACCACGGAACGAGGACATACCACAACCAAAAGGACTAGCCACACTACCATACATCAGGAGCATCTCGGAACTGCCAGCCAGACTACTGTGACCCCTAGGACTCATAACGGCACACAAACCAACAGCCACGCTCAGACAACAACTCACAAGAACGAAGGACCCGATACCCAACATGAGCAAAACGAATGTAGTGTACAAAATACCATGCAACGACTGCACAAAACACTATATAGGACAAACAGGAAGACAGCTAACAACCCGCATACATGAACATCAACTAGCCACGAAACGACACAACCAGCTATCCTTAGTAGCCACACACGCAGACAACAAGCAACATGAATTCAACTGGGACAACACTACTATCATAGGGCAAGCCAGACAAAGAACAGCCAGGGAATTCCTAGAGGCATAGCATTCATCCACAAACTCCATCAACAAACACATCGACCTGGACCCAATATACCAACCACTACAGCGGACAGCTGAAACTGACAACCGGAAGCGGCAGGGACAGACCACTATAAACACCGGAGGAAACAACAAAGAAGCGCTTCGCAGGAGGCTCCCAACCACTGATGATGTCGCCTAGCCAGGGGACGAAACATTTGCAACAAAAACTCCCAGCTCGGCGAACAGAACCACAACAAAGGTTGTTTCCACAACATAGGACACAGATAAAATTTAAGTTCAAACTTATAGTCAGTTGTGTAAATAGGAACAGAAAGTTACAAAGAGTCATAAACAGATTAAGTGGGAAAAACCAATGGCAGAAAAAGAGTTGTCTGTTGATCGGTTACTTTGATTAGTTTGAATCTGAAAAGCTTGAATAGAATATGTTCTTAATGTGGAGAGGGTGGGAGATACAGAAAGATTTGGTTGTGGACATAAAAATGCAGACGAATTAACTTGACATCTGTATGGAAACTGTTAGAATCCAATGAACGGGATGACGTTTTTGATATCTGGAAATTAACAGCAACAATGGAGATAATCAGCATGCATTACTGATAGACAAATCATACTTGATAAACTTCGGAATTGTTTGAAGTTGTTTCTTACAGAATAGATAATGGGAAACCAGTGGAAGTGACATATATTGGATATTCGGAAGGGTTTATATGCGACTTCAGTGAGTTCGTAAGTGCAATGAATGTGGAGGGTATTTGGAGGAATATATGTAAGTGGAAAGTTGAAGTTTGGTTCGGCTTCATTTAAGAGAGTCAGAACTTTGATATCAAGACATGTTGAAGCAGTTTCACAGCGTGTTGGTGGGACTGTACCTGGAGTATTGTGTGCGGTTTTGGTGACCGAATCTCAGAAAGAATATACTGACCACAGAGAAAGTGCAATGGACATTCTTCAGATTAATTCCTCAGAGGGTGATATTGCCTGATGAGGAAACTCGGCCTGTGTTCTCGAGAGATTCAACGAATGAGAGTTGGGTCACAGTGAAATTTAGAAAATTCACAAAACATCTGACAAGTTGGAAATTAACAGAACACTTCCCCCGCTGTCTATTCCACATTCAAGGCAAATTATGACAGGATCTGGGACAGGCCAGTTAAGACTGCAATAAGGAGGAAATTCATCACTTGGAGGGGACTGACTAACACGGGGGCATGGAAACCTACTGGCAGGCAAGCTTAGGAAGAATGTCCAGATATTCTAAAAGTGTCTCCAGCGGAACAGAATAATCAGGGAACAGATAGGACTCATTAGTGACTTGCGAAGTTGCATCAAAATCAACTTTAGTGGTAGGAGACAGAGGGTGGTGGTAGAAGGTTGT
>NW_025210548.1:3990-6130 GCF_004010195.1 Chiloscyllium plagiosum
GTGAATCAGAAGGATAAGATTACGAGGGACATGGACAGGGTGGATAGAGAGGAGCTGTTCCTTTTGGTCAAATGGCCACACTTTTAAAGTGAAGGGTTTGAGGGTGAGTGAGGATTTGAGGACTGTTTTTCATCCAGAGTATGTTGGGGTCTGGAATGCATTTCTTGAAAGGGAGTTGCCATGGTAACCGCAAAACCTTTAGAAAATACACGCTTGTGCAGTTGAAATGCCATAAGATTCACAGCTACGGGTCTTATGTTGGAAAATGGGCCTAATGTAGACAGTGCTATATTTCTGATGGAACAGAGACTGTGCTTCTGTTATTGTATGGATGTGGGAGGTCAATCATCGAGTAGCTTAAGATAGGAATTGATGGGTTTCTGAAGAATACCTTATCAAAGTATATAATCGTGAACTTGTAATATCTTCTGAAAATATGCCAATGGCAAAATTAAGAGAAAAATTTGCAGCTTTCTTACAGTCTGATACCAGATAATTAAGTACAGTAAAATAGCAGAACTATGGAATAAATACTTCAGTTATGCCATCACAGAAGAAAAAAAAAGAAAACTTCCTAGAAATACTAGAGAACTTTAGTGTGGTGAGAAAAAGGAAATAGCAACTAAATTAGCAACTAAACAGTTTTAGAGAAAATTATTGGACTGAAATTAATGGGCATAGACAGAGTCAACAGAGATTTATGAAATGGGAATCACATTTGGGAATGTGGCTTTTAGCAAAATTATGGAGAAGGTATCAATGCAATACGATTGACATCTCAGAAAGATTTTTGATAAAGCCTCAAGCCTTTGGTGCAAATTCGAATCCTGTGGGACTGGGGCTAATATATGGTCATGGTTTTAGAATGGGAGAGCTGGCAGGAAACAGTGAGTAATAATAAAAACCTGTGTTTCTTAATGGAAGGCTTACAGGATATAACAGGGGTCGTGATTTGACATCAAGCTATTCCCAATATACATCATATTTTTGGTTGAGGGGCTCAAATGCAATCGTCCCAAGTCTGCTGACAGTACTAAACGATGTCAGCTTGTGAGTGGATGAGGAGGATGTAAAAAAGACTCCAAGGTGATTGAGACAAGTGGAGAGACTGGGCAAATACGTGGTAGATGGAGAGCAATGGGAGAGATGAGATGTTGTGCATTTTGATGAGAACAATAGAATGGCAGCCTATCATTTGCAAAGGGAGTGGTTGAAAAATGTTGATCTATAAAGGAACTTGAGCTGCATTTTTGTTTTATTTCTGCGCAACCCTCCAAGTCCATGCAAGGCAGTGAGTTCTGAAGCCAGAAGTCAATACTGGGAATGGGATTGGCACGCTGACCGGTGAATATATACCCAGCAAGTGGGAAGCTGTAACATTGAAAATGATCTGTATCTCCCTGTACATCAGTCAGTGGAAGTAATATTGCAGAAGCAGAAAGCAGGTAGGCAGATGAATGGTGTATTCACCTCCATTTCAGGGGGATTTGAATACAGGAGTAAGGGTCATTTACTGCAGCTGTACTGGGCCTTAGTAGGACCTCATCTTGGATATTGTGCAGTATTGTTTGCTGTTTTGGTCTCCTTCCCTAGCAAAGAACAAACCTGACATTGAGGGAGAGCAGTGCAGGATGACCAGACTGATCTCTGGGAGGACAGGCTTGTTGTGGGACCAGAGTTTTGGGGTGACTGGGACTGTATTTCATGGGATTAGGAAAATGAGTGGTGATATAATTGAAATATATCAAACTCTGACAGTGTGAGACAGATTGGAAGCAGGGATGATAGTTCACTTTATAGAAACAGTCAAATCGTATTTAATACACAAGCGTTATCAAAGAACAGCATGTATATTTAATAGAGGAGCAACCTTGATGGACCGAAGCAATACATTAGTTCTCGGTTTATATTTCACAATGTTTAAACATATTATGATATATGAACATTGTATGGGGAAAACTGCATTGAGGAGATGTTCGGCCATGAACTAGCATGGGGAAAGCTCTATGCATTGAATGACCTCCTTCTTTCCCGATGTTTCTGTGCAGTCTGTGGGAGAGCTCTGTAAATGTTGTCACATGCTCTCAGATGTTTGGAAGGAGGCCTCTGCAGGGTCGACAGGACTATGTTTCCCATTCCC
>NW_025210548.1:6942-10470 GCF_004010195.1 Chiloscyllium plagiosum
GTGAGTCTGTGGGCATCATGATGAGTGTGAGTTTGATCATCCACTCAACACCTCTGGCTGAGGACAGTGCAAACACCACACACTTGACTTTTTTTCACTGGTGTACAGAGCTGTTCTGATATTTAGGATGAGGATATTGGTGGAGTCCTCTCCTCCAGTAAATTGTTTAATAGTCCCCCGACATTTATGCTTGGATTTAGCAGGATGACAGAGCTTAGAACCGATCTGTTAGTCTTGGGATCATTTCCCCCTCTTCATCAGAAGTTACTTCTGCTGTTTGGAATGCAACTAGCCAAGTGTGGTCGCTTTAATGGGTTGTCAACAGGTTTAGGTGCACGTGATTCCGATCTTAGCATCAGCCCTGTATTCAGTGACCTAACCTGGTTTCTGATGCAGTAACACATCCATTTTCATATTTTCATTCTGCTGAGGGCATCTCCCTGGTGTCACACCTCCAATTTGTCACTTTAACTCTATCAATTTAAGGTAATACTCTAAATCGTTTCTTTTCCACAATGTCAACTTCTGTATTTGAAGTGAATGTGTTTCCCTCTGTTTTTTTCCCTGACCGTGATTAAAAGCTCTGTAGTGTCAGTGATGCCAGTCCTTTGCAATTTCAGAGTCAAGGAACTTGTGCACCATGCATTATTGTTCAGTTCCCAGTGTACGGCACTCCGTGTTGGACAGGATGTTTGAGCATCTTTAACATCCTTCTTTGGAAATTGTCCAAAAACAGAAATTACTGAAGAACTTACTGAAAATGTTGCAGCTTTTTCTGGAGTGAATGCAGAGTTAAACTTTCAGGTCCAATGACCCTTTACAAAGCTCCCAGTTTCTCCAGCAATTTTTGTATTTTTATTTCCATTATCCATAGTTATTTGTTTTAGTGAAAATTTGTTCTGTGCCTATTCATTTCTGGAGAAATTCAGCAGGTCTGTCAGCATCTGCAGAGACAGAGAAAAAGCGATAACATTTCAAGCCCAGTGTGGCACTTCTTCAGAACTGAAAAGGATTGGAAACTGGGATTTTTAATCCTTTGTCAGAGGTGGAGGATGGGTGACAAGGAAAAGTGGGTGTGGCAAAGATAAACGGGCTTTTAGCACTGGTGAACGAGTGGGTGATGCAAAATGTGTTTAAATTAAGGTGTAAATGGAGGAAAGGGGTTCTCTCTATTGAGTGCAAGATAAAGAAGACACAGCCAGACAAGATCATAGGGAGGACAGGAGGGAGAATTTTGACTATGTGGCATTATATAGATCTGGCCATAGATGCGTTTTCATAGTCGAGATCATTGCCCCCTTTAGAAAAATGAATCCAGGTGCTTGACTTCTTATTGGCACTAGTAAGCATTTCATGCTGCCTTCGTATTGTAATATGGAGAAAAACAAATCACCATATGAAGTTTGGGCTGAGTATTGTTTACCTGTCATGTTTAATACTGTTTCAAATTTGCAGTGCTTACCTTTAAATGGTTGTTCTTGAAATTAGTATCAGATGGAGTAAAGGAGGTTGGGTGGTGACATTGTAAAAGCTTCTAAAATCATGAGTGATATGGATAGGGTGAATAGCCAAGATCTTTCCAACGGCATGGGGGAGCTATGCCATAGAAGGCACAGGTTTAAGGTGATATATGAAAGATTTAAAAGGAACAGAGGGTGGTGTGAGTATGGAATGAGCTGCCAGAGAAAGAGTGGTAGATGCCAGTACAGCTACAACATTTAAAATTCATTTGGATAAACATATAGATGGGAAACATTTAGAGGCATATAGGCCAAATGAAAGCAGATGGGACAAGCTTAATTTGGAAAACCTGGCCAGCATAGACATTTAGAAAAGCTTCACGCAGGGTCAGAGTAGTTTTGTGATATGGAAATCATACTTTGCCCTGTAAAATCATGCAAATTATATCTGGAGATGCCTGAGAATGTAACAAGCGGATTTGATAAAGGGGATCTGTTAGACACGAGGCTTGCCAGAGATTTTCCACAAGGTATGACAAAATGAAAGTTCTTACACAAGACAGAAGTTCATAGGATGAAAGATAATTATTAACATGGGATGATGATTGGTGAGCTCATAGCAATCTGAGAGTCAGGCTTAATGGATCTTCATGATAAAGGTGTTTCTGCTGGAGTACCACAGTTATGAGTCCGATGGCATCAAATATTTACAATCTGTACTGACAGCCTGAAGGAGGGAGTTGTGTGCAATATACTTCCAAGTTTGTGGATGACACTGAGAACCAAAAGGCAGGCTGTTATTTAATGGAGGGGACTTCCAGAAAAGGAGCAGTACAAAGAGATTCGAGTCTTCCTGTGTGTGAAACATAAAGTCAGCATGCTGATGCAACAAGAAACTAGGTTGGTTCATTAGACTGGTTCCTGGGATGAAAGGTTTGTTTTATTGAGAATCTCTAAAATGGTGAGGTGATTATTCATTGGGGTTTAAATGAATGAGGAGTGATACTGCTGAAACAATACAAGACACAGAGAGGGGTTGACGTGGTAGATGTTGAGAAGTTGTTACCTTTCCCGGGTGAAGTCTCGAACTCAATGACATAGATACCGAATATGGAACATCAGTTTCAGTCTGCGATGCAAAGTGATGTCTTCTCTCAGAAGGTAGTGAATGTCTGGAATTCCCTAACCTGGAGAGGTGTGGAGGGACAACAAATTTGGACAGTACAAACACCCAGCATGTATATACCTAATCCACTCTCATCAAGGAGTCGGCAAGAAAGTGGAGTCGAGCTCTGGAGTAGATCAGCCATGTTCGTATTAAATGACAGGGCAAGCTTGAGGGACCGAATAGCCTACTGTTGTTCCTATTTATTAATTTCACATGTTATGCTTTTGGAAAGTAACTGGTTATTTTCCTGGAAGTTGTGTTGTGTAATACTACATTGAGATGAGCAGAGGATTTGTTTGAGTTTACCCCGGGTGGAGTATGGGGGCTGTATTCACAGCGAATCTGGGTCTGGGACATGACTTACATCTGGGGCAGAGGTTACAGAGAGGGGAAGCCTGGAAACAGGGATTGGGGGTGAGGATCACTTCCTGATCCAGCCTGGATTTTCCAAGTACATTTCCAAAACTACACCCAACCATCGGAGTGGCCTCGATCTATCTGTGTGTAGCAGGGCGGAAGGGCTGATTGAAACATCAGAACATAGGGCTGAGGGACACGAGCGAGCCATTCGGCCCTTTGACACTACTCCACCAATAAATGAGGTCATGGCTCATCTCATTGTGGTTCCAGCTGCACTTTTCTCTCCATGCACCATTATCCCTGATTCACCTGTCTATGGGAAATCAGACGAAGCCAGCCTCGTTATAATATAAAGATTCAGCCATCCCAAACTTCTGGGAAAGAGGATTCCTACTTGAATAAATTCCCACTTTGTGAATTTCTTCTCACTTCAGTTGTGACTGAGGATGGAGGGTGTCACCATTTCCTTTTCTCGTCCCACTCCTCCACTGCTCACAGCAAATTTTAAATGTAACCAGGTTGGTGATATGGCCGATGATA
>NW_025210548.1:13599-17910 GCF_004010195.1 Chiloscyllium plagiosum
ATGTGTTGCTGGAAAAGCGCAGCAGGTCAGGCAGCATCCAGGGAACAGGAGAATCGACGTTTCGGGCATAAGCCCTTCTTCAGTAAATAATTTATAAACCGATTGTCAGGGCTGATGTTTAACATGTTCCGTCACTCATACAGTCAGGAACCCCTCCCTCCATCATTAATAGAGGCTCATATCTCTCTGATGCTTAAGAATGAAACACCCTGGAGGATTATGCTTCTTACACGCCAATCTCACTTTTAAATGTTGGTTTAAAAATCCCGTCTGAAACCCGTACATTAAGGTTAGAAACTTTGCTGCCTTCCATTGCCAAAGAGGACCAAACAGTCTTTATAAAAGGCCGCAGATCTTCCTAAAATGTTAAGAGGTTACTCAATTTGATCCAAGAGTGTCAACAACAATCTGTCCAGGGATTACTGATCTCTTTAGATGAGAGAAGGCATTTGTTTGGGTTGAGTGGCCGGATCTCTTCTGTACATTAGAACGGTTTGGTCGATGCAAAGTTTTTATCAAGTGGGTGAGGATCCTTTACCGTGATCCTCTGGCTGCAGTTCTCACTAATGGTGTGGCCACCAGTAATATTAACATTTCTCCAGGCAGTCGACAAGGCTGACACCTTTGACCATTGTTGTTTATGTTAGTGATTTAGACACTGACGGAGGCCATCCGTAGGGATGCCAATATATCTGCCCCAGAAGTTGGATAGAAGTCACGTAAGATGACATTGTATGCAGATGAGAGTGTTATTTTTTTGTCAAATCCCGCAATTTTGGTAGTTCATGTGATGCAATACATTAATTCACTTGTTGCTTTTTCGGGCGATAAGATTAATTTTGCAAAGTTGGAGGTCATGCTTATGGGAGGTCTGAGGGAAATACCTAATACTGAGGGCAAACCCTGGTTTCCTTTTAAATGGTCACTGAGGTGGTTTCCCTATTTCAGTATATTAATTGCATCTGTATTTGATCATTTATTTAACGTGAACTGTGTCCATTTGTTTGACAAAATTAAACAAGAACTTCAAAGATGGGAGGCATTTCCAATATCCTGGCTAGGTCGAATAGCTGTTATTAAAATGAATGTCCTTCCTCATTTCCTACACCCGTGTGAATGCTTTCTCTGACAGATAAGGCGTTTGGGCGGCACAGTGGCACAGTGGTTAGTACTGCTGCCTCACAGCACCAGTGACCCCGGTTCAGTTCCCAAATCATGCAACTGACTGCGTGGAGTTTGCACATTCTCCAGGTGCTCCGGTTTCCTCCAACAATACAAAAATGTGCAGGTTAAGTGAATGGGCCGTGCTAAATTGGCCGTAGTGTTAGGTGAAAGGATAAATGTAGGGGAGTGGGTTGCGGGTCGGAGTGGACTTGTTTTACCGAAGGGCCTGTTTCCACGCTGTAAGTAATCTAAGAGGTTTTTTAGAAAAAAAAGGCTGGTTTAGTTCTTTTATTTGGTACCATAAGCGATTCTTTATCAAGCTAACAAAATTGCAACTGCCCCACAGATTGTGAGGAGTAGATCTCCCCGATAAAACGCAATCAGATAAGTTTCTTTTCATCGTATGTGAGTGCCTGGGACTCTGAGGTCTCGGCATCAATTGAGCCCTCTCAGACAAAGTGAACCCTTATAGGTCTGTTGTTCTAAGGTAAAATGACAACGTTTATGGAGTATTGTTAAAACCTGGTGATGAACAATACTGTTAAAACTTGAAGGACAATGCGTCAGATCGAGGGCAAGACAGACAAAACCATGTTTCTTACGCCTATAATTGATATACCGGGTTGTCAACCAGGGATGATGGGTTCCAGATTTAAACTGTCGGCAGCAAGGGGGGTACCTTGCTTGGGTGATTTAGAAGTCGTAGAATCCCTACAGTGTTTAGATTAGATTAGATTACTGTGTGGAAACAGGCCCTTCGGCCCAACAAGTCAACATCGACCCGCCGAAGCGCAACCCACCCATACCCCTACATTTAACCCTTACCTAACACTACTGGCAATTTAGCATGACCAATTCACCTGACCTGCACATCTTTGGACTGGAGGAGGAAACCGGAGCACCCGGAGGAAACCCACGCAGACACGGGGAGAACGTGCAAACTCCACACAGTCAGTCACCTGAGGCGGGAATTGAACCCAGGTCTCTGGCGCTGTGAGGCAGCAGTGCTAACTACTGTGCCACGGTGTTGAAACAGGTCTTTGGGCCCAGCAAGTCCACTTCGACCCTCTGAAGAGAAAACCACCCAGACCCATTGCCCTAGCGCCCTGACTAATGCCCCAACTTACAGATCCTGGAACACTATGAGCAATTTAGCAATTGCCGATTCATCTAACCTGCACATCTTTGTGACCGTGGGAAGAAACCTACACAGACACAGTTGAGAACATACTAACTCCACACAGCCAGTCACCCAAGGCTGGAACCGAACCCATGACCCTGATGCTGTGATTCAGCAGTGCAAACCACGTGTTACTTGAGGGAGAAACAATAATATCATTTGGTCAAATAACTCATACGTATGGTCAAATAACTCCCTCGTAGAGACTTCTCTTTTTTTCCAGATTAGAGATTTGATTAAAAAAAAACTTTTAACAGACACTTATAGATCCGATACAGAGAAGTGGGTTCTTTTTGCTAAGAATGCACTCTCTGTCAGCACCCTTAATCAATAGTTGGATAGTGTCCGCTCAGACAAGACTGTGCAGATTCGAGACGGAATTGCGAGAGAGTTGGGGGTTTAGATCTCTTCAGTGACATGGGAGGATATTTGTGAAAATGCTGGAAGGATTTTGATCTGTAATAGGACCCATTTCATGCAGTTGAAAATTCTTCATAGGGTTTATCTGACACCAGATTTTCTCTCAAAATTCAAAGTGAGATTATCTTCAGCGTGTCCTAAATGCAGAATGACTACAGGCACTCTTACTCATTGCATGTGGTCCTGCTGCAGGCTTTGTATATATTGGGACACTGTGTCAGGTGTTGTAGCGTGGGTCTTGGGGACCGAATTGGAGATGGACCCGGTTTCTATTTTCCTGAGCCTGCCCAGAGTATCTTACGCAGATGCACATGGGAAAAAAAATCCTTACTTTCTGTGCTAGGAAAAATATTCTGTTGTGTTGGATGTCTGAAAACTCTTCGGGGCTGTTGGGTCTTTGTAAGCCCCATATGGAAAATATCCCTTTGGACTTTCTCACCAGTATGCTGCACCAAAAAACAGAGATTAATATAAGTAATAGAGTCATAGAAATGTAAAGCATGGAAACAGACCCTTCGGTCCAAACCATCCATAAAGACCACATATCCCAAACCAATCTAGTCCCACCTGCCAACACCTGGCCCATCACCCTCCAAACCCTTCCTATTCATTTACCCACGTAAATACCTCTTAAATGTTGCACTTGTATCAGCCTCCCCCACTTCACCTGGCAGCTCATTCCATACACGTACAACCCTCTGTGTGAAAAAGTTGCCCCGTAGGTGTCTTTTATATCTTTCCCCTCTCACCCTAAACCTATGCCCTCTAGTTGTGGACTCCACAACCCCAGGGAAAAGACTTTACCTAATTACCCTATCCATGCCCATCATAAGTTTGTAAACCTCTATAATGTCACCCCTCAGCCTCTGACACTCCAGGGAAAATAGCCCCAGCCTGTTCAGCTTCTCTCTATAACTCAAATCCTCTAACCCTGGCAACCTCCTTGTAAATCTTTTCTGAACTCCTTCAAGTTTCACAATATGTTTCCAATACGATAGAGACCAGAATTGCACGCAATATTACAACAGTGGCCTAACCGATATCCTGTACAGCCGCAAAATGATCTTCCAACTTCTGTACTCAATACTCAGACCAATAAAGGAAATCATACCAAATGCCTTCATCACTATCCTAGCTACCTGCGACTCCACTTTCAAAGAGCTATGAACCTACACTCCAAGGTCTCTTTGTTCAGCAATACTCCCTGCGACCTTACCATTACATGTAAAAGTCCTGCTAAGATTTGCTTTCCCAAAATACAGCACCTCACATTTATCTGAATTAACATCCACCTGCCACTTCTCAGCCCATTGGCCATTTGGTCAAGATCCCGTTGTAATCTGAGGTGACCCTCTTCGCTGTCCACTACACTTCCAATTTTGGTGTCATCTGCAAACTTACTAACTGTATCTCTTATGCTCGCACCTAAATCATTTATGTCAATGACAAAAAGTAGTGAATCCAGCACCGATCCTTGTGGCACTCCACTGGTCACAGGCCTCCAGTCTGAAAAACAACCCTCCACCACTACCCTCTGTCTTTTACCA
>NW_025210548.1:18679-19851 GCF_004010195.1 Chiloscyllium plagiosum
TTGTTAAAAAATTAAAATGCTAACTTTGATAGAATAGAGTCCCAAAGAATTCTCATTGGAGAGACCACTCAGGGTGGTTTATCCTGAGGGTCACCGTACCTCGGGTGAGGTTGAGAGAGCGTCCCCTTCATGGTAGTCTCTGTCAGTGTGGGGAATTGAACCTGCGCTGGTGTCCTCCCTCTGCATCACAAACCAACCAACCAGCCAAATGAGTGGGAGACTGTGTAACTGTTTCACACAGAATCAGTCACAGACCAAGGGCAAGTGAAATTTTCATGACAAAGTAAAAGGTATATTTGAGATAATCGTCATGATAACGGCTGAAGATAAAAATGTTCTCTACTAGAAATTGTATTTTATAATGAGTCAAGTTTTTGGAAGCTATCTTTGGCTGAATGCAATAACGTGAGACAAGTGAAATAACCAGGATGACTAATTGTGATTGGATATCTACAACCATAAAATAAGCGCATGTTTTTGATTAGTCTGTGGAAAGCATGCTGACTGTTGCATGAATTTATAAAGCAGATGAAATATATTTTTATGAGAGTCCATCCCCATGGGAAATGCCTTCTGAAGGCATGCTAGAAGAAACCCGGGGTAAAAAGTGCCTGAGAATCGTCTGCTCGATAACAAGAACCTGGGGTTGAATGACTGAAAGTTCCTGTAACATGGAGCTGAGAAAACCATTAGATCACTACAGAACGTATTGAATGTTGGAGCATATTTGATGTACAGAATGGCCTCGTGATGGATTTTAATTATGTGTGATTTGAAAATCGTAGATCTCTGCTCCATCCTTTCACATGTTACACACTGGGGCACAGCCGTCTTTCTGTAAGTGGGAATGAGTTGGAACATTATCTGGAACATTCCATAATTGGCATTCTCCAGAATATTTTTTAACTGTGCGGGGGGCATTCGAAAGGCAAGAGGGAAAGAGAGGGAAGGTGATGTATGCAGTAGTGAGAGTGGTGGAGCATGAGCCTTGTTCATGGGCCGGTGCTATATCAGACATACAGTGAGTGTGAGGGAGCAAAGAGAATATGGTGACCCTTACCCTGACAGAGCAGGGAAGGTTACTGATGCTTGTCCTGTTTTACTGGACATTTCCTCAGACCGCAGGTTCTGCACTGAGCTCGTGAGGAGCTCAGACCATGCTCGGTACATCT
>NW_025210549.1:0-8378 GCF_004010195.1 Chiloscyllium plagiosum
CCCCATTGAGTCTGCTCCCCCATTCAATGAAATCACAGCCCATCTCGTCATGTTCAACCTGCCTGCCCTTTTCCCCTTCCTGATTAGTCCATGGAGTCATATGGTCTTGTTCAATCCTGATAGGAAGTTGGGATCCATCCGGGAGGATGGCCCAGGAATGGGGTACGCCTTCATAAACAGGAGAGAGGCTACGCTATCAGTTCCAACCTCGCCAGTACTTGGGAAGTGATGTCGGTGACAGGGTCAGGTTGAGCTGGACAATTCGGTTGGACTTTATGCCCCTCTCCCTCCTTTCTATCCCCAGTCAGCTTCCAGTCGGAAGGAAAGAGACCATTCGGGGGAAATCCTCAGACAATGGGTTTGTGGTGTCTGCCGAGAAAGAGGACAAGGAGGAGGGTCACAGTTGGGATTACAGATTGGGATAGAGTTAGGATTTGGGATTGGGATAGAGTTAGTGTTCTAGATTGGGATAGAGTTAGAGTTTGGCATTGGAATAGACTTAGGGTTCAGCATTGGGATAGAGTTAGGGTTCAGGATTGGGATAGAGTTAGGGTTCAGCATTGGGATAGAGTTAGGGAGAGTTAGTGTCTAGATTGGGATAGAGTTAGAGTTTGGCATTGGAATAGACTTAGGGTTCAGCATTGGGATAGAGTTAGGGTTCAGGATTGGGATAGAGTTAGGGTTCAGGATTGGGATAGAGTTAGGGTTCAGCATTGGGATAGAGTTAGGGTTAAGGATTGGGATAGAGTTAGGGTTCAGGATTGGGATAGAGTTAGGGTTCAGGATTGGGATAGAGTTAGGGTTCAGGATTGGGATAGAGTTAGGGTTCAGGATTGGGATAGAGTTAGGGTTCAGGATTGGGATAGAGTTAGGGTTCAGGATTGGGATAGAGTTAGGGTTCAGGATTGGGATAGAGTTAGGGTTCAGGATTGGGATAGAGTTAGGGTTCAGGATTGGGATAGAGTTAGGGTTCAGGATTGGGATAGAGTTAGGGTTCAGGATTGGGATAGAGTTAGGGTTCAGGATTGGGATAGAGTTAGGGTTCAGGATTGGGATAGAGTTAGGGTTCAGGATTGGGATAGAGTTAGGGTTCAGGATTGGGATAGAGTTAGGGTTCAGGATTGGGATAGAGTTAGGGTTCAGGATTGGGATAGAGTTAGGGTTCAGGATTGGGATAGAGTTAGGGTTCAGGATTGGGATAGAGTTAGGGTTCAGGATTGGGATAGAGTTAGGGTTCAGGATTGGGATAGAGTTAGGGTTCAGGATTGGGATAGAGTTAGGGTTCAGGATTGGGATAGAGTTAGGGTTCAGGATTGGGATAGAGTTAGGGTTCAGGATTGGGATAGAGTTAGGGTTCAGGATTGGGATAGAGTTAGGGTTCAGGATTGGGATAGAGTTAGGGTTCAGGATTGGGATAGAGTTAGGGTTCAGGATTGGGATAGAGTTAGGGTTCAGGATTGGGATAGAGTTAGGGTTCAGGATTGGGATAGAGTTAGGGTTCAGGATTGGGATAGAGTTAGGGTTCAGGATTGGGATAGAGTTAGGGTTCAGGATTGGGATAGAGTTAGGGTTCAGGATTGGGATAGAGTTAGGGTTCAGGATTGGGATAGAGTTAGGGTTCAGGATTGGGATAGAGTTAGGGTTCAGGATTGGGATAGAGTTAGGGTTCAGGATTGGGATAGAGTTAGGGTTCAGGATTGGGATAGAGTTAGGGTTCAGGATTGGGATAGAGTTAGGGTTCAGGATTGGGATAGAGTTAGGGTTCAGGATTGGGATAGAGTTAGGGTTCAGGATTGGGATAGAGTTAGGGTTCAGGATTGGGATAGAGTTAGGGTTCAGGATTGGGATAGAGTTAGGGTTCAGGATTGGGATAGAGTTAGGGTTCAGGATTGGGATAGAGTTAGGGTTCAGGATTGGGATAGAGTTAGGGTTCAGGATTGGGATAGAGTTAGGGTTCAGGATTGGGATAGAGTTAGGGTTCAGGATTGGGATAGAGTTAGGGTTCAGGATTGGGATAGAGTTAGGGTTCAGGATTGGGATAGAGTTAGGGTTCAGGATTGGGATAGAGTTAGGGTTCAGGATTGGGATAGAGTTAGGGTTCAGGATTGGGATAGAGTTAGGGTTCAGGATTGGGATAGAGTTAGGGTTCAGGATTGGGATAGAGTTAGGGTTCAGGATTGGGATAGAGTTAGGGTTCAGGATTGGGATAGAGTTAGGGTTCAGGATTGGGATAGAGTTAGGGTTCAGGATTGGGATAGAGTTAGGGTTCAGGATTGGGATAGAGTTAGGGTTCAGGATTGGGATAGAGTTAGGGTTCAGGATTGGGATAGAGTTAGGGTTCAGGATTGGGATAGAGTTAGGGTTCAGGATTGGGATAGAGTTAGGGTTCAGGATTGGGATAGAGTTAGGGTTCAGGATTGGGATAGAGTTAGGGTTCAGGATTGGGATAGAGTTAGGGTTCAGGATTGGGATAGAGTTAGGGTTCAGGATTGGGATAGAGTTAGGGTTCAGGATTGGGATAGAGTTAGGGTTCAGGATTGGGATAGAGTTAGGGTTCAGGATTGGGATAGAGTTAGGGTTCAGGATTGGGATAGAGTTAGGGTTCAGGATTGGGATAGAGTTAGGGTTCAGGATTGGGATAGAGTTAGGGTTCAGGATTGGGATAGAGTTAGGGTTCAGGATTGGGATAGAGTTAGGGTTCAGGATTGGGATAGAGTTAGGGTTCAGGATTGGGATAGAGTTAGGGTTCAGGATTGGGATAGAGTTAGGGTTCAGGATTGGGATAGAGTTAGGGTTCAGGATTGGGATAGAGTTAGGGTTCAGGATTGGGATAGAGTTAGGGTTCAGGATTGGGATAGAGTTAGGGTTCAGGATTGGGATAGAGTTAGGGTTCAGGATTGGGATAGAGTTAGGGTTCAGGATTGGGATAGAGTTAGGGTTCAGGATTGGGATAGAGTTAGGGTTCAGGATTGGGATAGAGTTAGGGTTCAGGATTGGGATAGAGTTAGGGTTCAGGATTGGGATAGAGTTAGGGTTCAGGATTGGGATAGAGTTAGGGTTCAGGATTGGGATAGAGTTAGGGTTCAGGATTGGGATAGAGTTAGGGTTCAGGATTGGGATAGAGTTAGGGTTCAGGATTGGGATAGAGTTAGGGTTCAGGATTGGGATAGAGTTAGGGTTCAGGATTGGGATAGAGTTAGGGTTCAGGATTGGGATAGAGTTAGGGTTCAGGATTGGGATAGAGTTAGGGTTCAGGATTGGGATAGAGTTAGGGTTCAGGATTGGGATAGAGTTAGGGTTCAGGATTGGGATAGAGTTAGGGTTCAGGATTGGGATAGAGTTAGGGTTCAGGATTGGGATAGAGTTAGGGTTCAGGATTGGGATAGAGTTAGGGTTCAGGATTGGGATAGAGTTAGGGTTCAGGATTGGGATAGAGTTAGGGTTCAGGATTGGGATAGAGTTAGGGTTCAGGATTGGGATAGAGTTAGGGTTCAGGATTGGGATAGAGTTAGGGTTCAGGATTGGGATAGAGTTAGGGTTCAGGATTGGGATAGAGTTAGGGTTCAGGATTGGGATAGAGTTAGGGTTCAGGATTGGGATAGAGTTAGGGTTCAGGATTGGGATAGAGTTAGGGTTCAGGATTGGGATAGAGTTAGGGTTCAGGATTGGGATAGAGTTAGGGTTCAGGATTGGGATAGAGTTAGGGTTCAGGATTGGGATAGAGTTAGGGTTCAGGATTGGGATAGAGTTAGGGTTCAGGATTGGGATAGAGTTAGGGTTCAGGATTGGGATAGAGTTAGGGTTCAGGATTGGGATAGAGTTAGGGTTCAGGATTGGGATAGAGTTAGGGTTCAGGATTGGGATAGAGTTAGGGTTCAGGATTGGGATAGAGTTAGGGTTCAGGATTGGGATAGAGTTAGGGTTCAGGATTGGGATAGAGTTAGGGTTCAGGATTGGGATAGAGTTAGGGTTCAGGATTGGGATAGAGTTAGGGTTCAGGATTGGGATAGAGTTAGGGTTCAGGATTGGGATAGAGTTAGGGTTCAGGATTGGGATAGAGTTAGGGTTCAGGATTGGGATAGAGTTAGGGTTCAGGATTAGGGCGGGGGGGCGTGGGGGAGGGAGGGGGGAGGGGAGGGGGAGAGTGAGGGAGAGAGAGAGACAGAGACTGTGTGGTTTTTAAGGGGAGTCTCACAGTGAATTAACGCCAAGCCTTCAACACAGGAAGATGGTCACTCAGGGGCAATGAATGGTACTGAATGCCTCTCTACGTTGGCAGGGTGGGATTTTCCTACCCTGACGCCAATCGAGTAGGCGATTACCGGCTTTTAAGGGGAGCAGGGGGGCTGGAGATTCCAGGGGAGAGGTGAGGAAGCCACCCTGCAGATAGGGCCCTGGGGTTGTTGGGGGGGGGCTTGGGGGAGACAGTGACATCAGTCAATCAAAAGATGGGGCACCGCCCCCTTTCCCAAAACACCCCAGCCGAACCTCTGCCGTCTTCCGAGAAAGGGAATTCACACTTTAACATGTGACCTAAAATAGTGCCACCGGGAATTATGATGGGGGCCATTCGACCCATTGAGTCGCTGCTAGCTCGCCTGAACAGCAATCCAGTTGGCCCCACTCCGCCATATTGTTCCGACAGCAGGTCAGAGCCCCAATGCACTATGGCGTCTTTAGCACTTCATTCCAAATGGTGTCTTTGTTTTTGCCAAGTGCAGGCAGCCGGGACTAGTTTAGTTTGGGATTACGGTCCAGCATGGACCGGTTGGGCCGAAGGGTCTGCTTCCATGCTGTACAACTCAATGACTGTTGGAGAGACAAAATAACTATGGGGTTTACATTCGGGACATTTCCTTAATTGTATCCCTATCCATAATCCTAACTCTATCCCAAACTCTAACTACATCCCAATCCCAAGCCCTAGCTGTATCCCAATGCCGAAATATAACTCAATTTCATCCTGAATCCTAACTCTAACCCAATCTTAAACTCTAATTCTACCCCAATCCCGAAACCTAATTATATCCCAATCCCGAACCCTTGATATTCAATGGTGTTACCATCACTGAATCTAAACATCGCCCCCTTGACATTCAATGGTGTTACCATCACTGAATCTAACCATCACCCCCTTGACATTCAATGGTGTTACCGTCACTGAATCTAAACATCGCCCCCTTGACATTCAATGGCGTTACCATCACTGAATCTAAACATCACCCCCTTGACATTCAATGGTGTTACCGTCACTGAATCTAAACATCTCCCCCTTGACATTCAATGGCGTTACCATCACTGAATCTAACCATCGCCCCCTTGACATTCAATGGCGTTACCATCACTGAATCTAAACATCGCCCCCTTGACATTCAATGGTGTTACCATCACTGAATCTAAACATCGCCCCCTTGACATTCAATGGTGTTACCATCACTGAATCTAAACATCACCCCCTTGACATTCAATGGTGTTACCGTCACTGAATCTAAACATCTCCCCCTTGACATTCAATGGCGTTACCATCACTGAATCTAACCATCGCCCCCTTGACATTCAATGGCGTTACCATCACTGAATCTAAACATCACCCCCTTGACATTCAATGGTGTTACCGTCACTGAATCTAAACATCACCCCCTTGATATTCAATGGTGTTACCATCACTGAATCTAACCATCACCCCCTTGACATTCAATGGTGTTACCATCACTGAATCTCACCATCATTCCCAGACATTCAATGGAATCCCCCACTGTCAACATCCTGGGGGTTACCATTGACCAGAAGCTCAACCAGGCTCCCCACATAAACATAGCAGCCAGAAGAGCAGGTCAGAGGCTGGGCATCCTGCAGTGAGTAACTCACTCACTCCCTGCCTCCACCAAAGCCTATCCCACTATCGATAAGGCACAGGTCAGGAGGGTGAGGGAATACTCCTCACTTGCCCCTGGATGGGGGGCAGCTCCAACAACACACCAGAAGATTGACACCATCCAGGGCCAAAGCAGCCCCCCCCTCGATTGGCCCCACACTCCCTCCCTCCACCCCCCCCCCCCCCTCAGTAGCAGCAGTGTGTACCATCTACAAGGCGCACAGCAGCAACTCCCCGAGGCTCCTCAGGCAGCACCACCATCGAGAAGGACAAGGGGCAGCAGATACATGGGAACACCACCCCCCCCCCCCTGCAAGTTCCCACCACTCCCCATCCCGACTTGGAAATATATCGGCCATTTCTTTGGTGTCTCTGGGTCAGAATCCTGGAACTCCCTCTCTCAGGGGCATTGTGGGTCTAACCCACAGCCCACGGACTACAGCGGTTCAAGATGGCGGCTCACCCCCAACTTCTCAAATGGGGGGGGGGGCAAATGTGGACGAGGCAATAAATACTGGGTCCAGACACCAAGACCCCACAAAATGAATTTTGACAAATGAATTAGTTCATCCCTCGTCGCCTCAAGCCAATGCGTGCTCTCAGCAATTTCAGAGAGCTATCAACAGTTACATTTCGGCCAGGCCTGGTAAGCAAGGTAGATTTCTGTCCCTACAGAAGATTAATAAAGCAGATAATCATATCTTTCAACGACGGTCAGACTAAGCATTTTGGTGCTTTGTTTTTGAATGACCCACATTTCGTCAAATTTGAGGTTCGCCAATTGGGCATGGTGGGGTTTGATTCCACACCCCACACTCGCCTCAGGGAGGGGGGAGGGGTGGGGTGGGGATCAACTGATCATGAGCCCGTTGCCCGTCTGAGGTAACCTCCCTCGCTGTCCACCATCTGTTTCATTTTTAATTCTCTCAGAAACCGAGATGGCCGGAAAATCTCAGCCGAGCTGGCCGCGTCCGGGGGGGGGTGGGGCCTCGTCGCTGCAGGGTTTGGGACTCTCGTGTAGGCCCTGTCCAGGTAAGGATGACAGATTTCCCACCCTCCCCCCGAAAGGGGGATTAGTGAAACAGGTGTGGTTTTGGCAATCGACAATGGTCTTCCATTAAACTCTCAATTCCACATTTTTAACTGAATTCAAAGTCCACCAGTAAAGCTCTGGATCCAAACGGCTCCCCTGACCATGGTTTAATATTCTAGCGATAAGGCCACTCTATTGCAAGTCGAGAGTGTGGTGCTGGAAAAGCACAACAGGTCAGACAGCATCCGAGGAGCAGGAGAGTCGACGTTTCAGGCCTAAGCCCTTCCTCAGGAATGAGGCTTGAACTCTATTGCAAGTCCTGCTGTGATTGTACAGGGTTTCCCGGAGTGTCGGAGGCTGAGGGGTGACCTTATAGAGGTTTATAAAATCATGAGGGGGCATGGATAGGGTGAATAGACAAGGTCTTTTCCCCGGGGAGTCCAGAACGAGAGAGCATAGGTTTAGGGTGGAAGGGGAAAGATATAAAAGAGACCTAAGGGGCAACTTTTTCACGCAGAGGGTGGTACGTGTATGGAATGAGCTGCCAGAGGAAGTGGTGGAGGCTGGTACAATGACAACATTTAAAAGTCATCTGGATGGGGATATAAATAGGAAGGGTTTGGAGGGATATGGGTCAAGTGCTGGCAATTGGGACGAGATTGGGTTGGGATATCTGGTTGGCATGGACGAGTTGGACCGACGGGTCTGTTTCCGTGCTGTACATCTCTATGATTCGATGACTGCAGTGTTGCCCATTGTGGAAAATACTGCGGGCAAGTGATGGCCTAGATGTACCGTTGCTCGACTATTAGCCCAGAAACCCGCCTCATGTTCCGGGGAGCATGCACCCGACCACTCCAAGTTCAAATCCTGCCAAGAGTAGAATTTGAATTCAGTAACGAATTTGGAACTAAGAGTCTAACAATAACCAAATTTGTTGGAAAAACCCATCTGGTTCGCTAATGTCCCTTGAGGGAAGGAAACTGCCGTTCTTACCCGGTCTGGGCCAACACAAGACTCCAGACCCACAGCGATGTGATTGACCCTTAACAGCCCCTCTGGGCAATTACGGATGGGGTTTATAAATGCTGGGCCTAGCCAGAAACGCCCACATCCCATGAGTGAGAAAAGATCTCATTCCACTCATTGATACCTTGCAATAGCATTCATTTACATTTCCAATTAATTTCTGTCTCAGCTTGTTGTGTTACTCCCATGATAACATAGAGTCAGAGAGTCATAAAGATGTACAGCATGGAAACAGACCCTTTGGCCCAACCCGTCCATGCCAACCAGATATCCCAACCCAATCTAGTCCCACCTGCCAGCACCCGGCCCATATCCCTCCAAACCCTTCCTATTCATGTCCCCATCCAAATGCCTCATAAATGTTGTCATTGCACCAGCCTCCACCACTTCCTCTGGCAGCTCATTCCATACACGCACCACCCTTTGCGTGAAAACGTTGCC